>NW_020175672.1:351618-357934 GCF_003031525.2 Neophocaena asiaeorientalis asiaeorientalis
GGCAACTCTGGTGGACAGGTTCCAGAGGAGAGTTCAGAGCCTCTGAGGCTGCACAGCTGGAAGCTGTTGCCTTGAGTTTAGAGCCAAGGGAGGGTGGGGGGAGAACCTCTTGTATTCTTTTGAGACACAGTATCAATTCTTTCATGTGCTAGGGAGCAGCAGGGCTGACACAGTGCCAGATGTGGCCAGGGTGATTTGAGCAGGCCTGCCTCCTCTTTTCACCCCATACCTTTTTTGGAGTGTTGATCGTGCCTGTCATTAAATTATGTTTGCCACTTTGCTTTTCTATAAAAGCTTTGGTTTTTGCTTTGCCTTTACTTTCCTGGTGCATCTTTGAATACCAATAGCGATTGCTAACCACAGACTGCAAGTGATACCATAGGAATAGGATACAGGGCCTGCCTGGGAGAAGAAGCCAGGGCATGGGAGGTCTCTGCAGCAACGGACCTTGGTCTGACCCCCTCCACAGTATCTCCACCACTCACCACGGTCGTTCTCTGGTGGCCAGAAGGTTGAATTTGGAAGCCTTCCATCCAGATGTAGTTCAATGGAACAGATTCAAGGAGCCCTAGTGTGCTAGGTACTATGGGGGATCATAGAGAGATGGAACTGGTTATGCCCTTGAGGAATTTACATTCTAGATGTGAAAACAAGACTTCCTGCATATACAGTTAAGTCAGTACCAGTGACAAATGCAGAATATAGACACATTTTTCTGATCACCAATGTAATACATGATTATTAAAATTAAATTCAAACATAAAAAGAAACATATATTGTAGAAAGTCCCCTACAATCTAACTCCTCCCCAAGAACCACCGTTATCCGTTAATATTTGAGGTGCTGACATTTAAGCTGACCTTAAAGTAAAATCCATAGAGGCAGACTGATGGAAGGAAAGCAAGCATCCTGAGGATCTAACCTCTTTCAGGAAGGAGCACCCCACTAGCTTCCCTGACAAATGGTGAGCCAACTTATGCTTGGACACCTTGGTGACAAGGGGCCAAAATGCCTAAGTAGGAATTAACCTTTGGTAAGTACCACCCTGTGCCTTATGTGCTAGCCAATGTGTTGGGCATCTTATAGATGTGATTTAATCCTCATCACAATCTTAAAATATCTTTATCCTTGTTTCACAAATAGGAATACTGAGACTCAGAGGTTACTTGCCAGGGTGACAGAGCAGCAAGTGGTATCAGAGCCCCGCCGTTCATGACCTGTGTGATCTTGGGCAAATTATTTTATCTCTGTGGCTCAGTTTCTTCACTGTAAACATAAGTGATAATAGTATCTACTTTACAAAGGGAGTTTTTCAGATTTATGAGTTAACACACATTAGGCCAGCAGAACAGTGCTTGGTGCATAGTATGTACTCAGTAAGCATTAGCTGCTATCTATTGCACCTTGTTTTCTCTCGTTCTAACATGATCCCTAGCATTTTTACACTTATTTTAATTCTATATATGGCCTCTCTGTCCTCCCCGCCATCCCTCACACTTTCTTTGTTATAATTCCTTCCTCTGCTTCCAGTCATTCCCTTCTCTTCATCCTGTCTCCACTGTGTCTCTCATTCCCCTTCTTTGCACTTTCTCTTACCTTACCCCCCATGTCCTCATCACCTGTCTCCTGCCTGTTGTGGCAGCCTTCTGACCCACCTCCCTGCTGCTAGTCTCATTCATTTATATACCAGAATAATTTCTCATAGCACGCTTCTCATCACACCACATCTCTATGCTAAAAACAAACAACAAAATGAACGTCCAGATTTTAATTCGATTTCTTGAAGTTTAAGATTCTCCAACTCTTACCCCAGTTCCCCCTTCAAGTCTGTTCCTCCACTACTTCCACACCTTCTCTCTGCTTTCCCTTCTTCCTTACTTCTCTCTCCGTTTCCATCTGGGCAAGTTCTACCTATGTGTTTTGTTTGTTTGTTTTTTGTTTTTTGTTTTTTTTGCGGTACGCGCGCCTCTCACTGTTGTGGCCTCTCCCGTTGCGGAGCACAGGCTCCGGATGCGCAGGCTTAGCAACTATGGCCCACGGGCCCAGCCGCTTCGTGGCATGTGGGATCTTCCCGGACCGGGGCACGAACCCGTGTCCCCTGCACCGGCAGGCGGACTCTCAACCACTGTGCCACCAGGGAAGCCCTACCTATGTGTTTTAAGATCCAGATTAAAATATCACTTAGTTTTTAGTCCTTCCCTATTCTCAACTGGTTAGAATTTTTGTATCTTTTTGTGAGAGTTAGCACATGCTGTCTTGAAATACAATTTCAAGTCACATTTCTTAGAATTATAATCGACCTTAGCATCTAAAATGTCTTCCAGCAGTACCTTTTGCCCAGTAGGTGCTTAATAAATGTTTGTGGTGTAAGTGGAAGATGAGGGGCTTCCTGATGACTGGTGGGTTTCTCTCGCGGTCTTGGTGAGGGTCACTGTTTAATGGGTGTAAACGCGGTGGTTTTGTTTTCTAAGAGTCAGACATCTTTTCTTTTCGGCCATGCCGGCGCTGGGTCCCAGTGCCTGTGTGTGTTAAGGGGCTCCAGCCAGTGCCTGCCGTACTAGGTCCCGTGCCTTGGCCCCTCAGCCCCTCCCCACAAATGCTCAGCGGAACAGGGGATTAGGTTCTGGCAGCACAGCTGGGATTTTGGCGGCCATTCCGCAGTCGACAATAGCACGCAGTCACGACAGCGCAGGCCTGCGCTCCAGGGCCGCAGTCTGCCGGGGCTCCTTGTTTGGGTGGCCGAGGGGGAGGAGCGGGCGCAGCGCAGCAGTCTGGCCAAGCCACGCAGAAGGTACGGGCTGGAGAGATTCCCTCGGGGAACGGGCTCGGGGGCGGCCATGTCCCAGGGCAGGCGGCGCCCGCGTAAGGAAGCCGGGGCTTTGTGTGCGAGCGGCCTGTGTGCTTGGAGACGCAGCGCTCCCTGGAGCCGGCAGGAAGCTGTCCGCGTTTAAATGGGCTTGCGTCTTGCTCGCTCTCCAAAGCCTCTGTTCCCGGGTCTTCCTCCCTGCCCTGCTCGCCGCCAGGCAGGGCTGATCTAATCATCAGGGCAGTCCGTGGCCTACCCTTCCGCTGCTGGCCAGAGATGGACAGGCTGTCACTGCTGTCTTAAGAGCGCAAAGGGGGAGTGTCCGGGGGATATCAGGTTTGTCAGGCAGGCCGCTGTGAGGTGTGTTTTGTGTTTACGCCACAATTTGCTTTGGCTCTCGCCACCGTTTCAGTTCAGTACTTTTGTCTGCCGGCTCCTCCCCCACCCGCACCCCACCCAGCCCTGCGCCATGCGCTCCCAGATCGCGGAAGCTTGCTGCGCCTTTAAAGAAAGCAGACTCCTGATTGTGACGCACTTCTGGCTGTCAGCCAGGAAGATCGCTCCTGCCAGGCTGAGAAGAAAACCAACAACTTTTCTTTTGTGTGTGGGGTTACTTTCCACTAGACCCCCCCTTCCTCCTCTCCTTTCAAGATTTAAGTGCTAATGGCGGATTAGAACCTGTAGATACGTGTGGCTTTGGGAGTCTGGTAAGGCCACCCCACCCCCACCCCCGCGCTGAGACTTTCCCTCCCTCACTGTTTCTCTGGGTTTTTGTTCAAACATGGAGGAGGGGGTGCGGTGGACTCCCCTCTTCACCTCCCTTTCCTGCACCATCCTTGAAGGGGAGGGAGAGGAGAGGGAGAGCAAGTAAACACTCTGAAACTGGCGCTGGGAGCAGAGCTTGCCAACATCCGGGAGTTGGCGCCTTTCAGAGCAAAGGGTTGCTTTCTTCCCCCCTCGCGTAGATGTCAGCGTGTTTTTGTTCAGAGGGGGAAAGCGTGTACGCCTGCACGTTGAGCTGTAGACAACTCGGGAGAGCGTCTCCATTCCCGAGTGAGGCCTGGGTGTGTACGCGGTGGTGGGGAGTGGAAAAGGTTCATTTCGTCAGCTGGTAGGGACCAGGGGGTGTGAATATAGCAGTGGGCAGGTGCTGATGAACTGCTGGAGTGAACTCGGGTGTGCGTGTGTAGTCTGTGGCTCTAGGCCCCAGATCTGGTTCATGATTGCAGCCCTTGCGCCCACGGCCTTCTGATCTGGACCCTCCAGAGCATGGGGGGAAGGGCGATAGCAGTAAGCCACTTGGAAGAAACGAGGGAAATCTTGGTTTCCCTTGCAGTTCTTCTCGTGTTCCTCACCAGGACTCTGGGCCGAATTCTAGGCTACACAGAGGGGATGGTCTGTGTAAAGAGGGGGAGGCCTGAGTCCACAGTGAGCCCCTCAGAGGGCTCAGGAAATACATCCAGCAAGCTGGTTTGCCCTGACCTCAGCGGTGCAGAAGATCTCTTTGGACTTGCACAAGACATCCTGCTCAGAACTCCCCAGGGGTTGAAAAGGATTGTGTTTTTCCTTCCTTGGTTTCTCTTGAAGCTGCTGGTCCTTGGGCCTTTTACCTCCTGGGAGCCAGGGGATGCACCAGCAAGGTATTTCCTGTCCTGTTCTTTATGACAAGTTAGCCCTTGATCACATAGCTTGACCTTCGTTGGGCTGCTCTGGGGTAACCCACCAGATGAGGTCTGAGTGCTTGCTGGAGTGTGCCTCCACACCTGTCAGAGGAGAACGCTCTCAGGGTTAGGGTGTTCACTCTTTGGATGGGGCGGTCTCTCAGATGGTGGTGGTATCCCTTTTAGAAAGGCGTACAGAGCTTGGAATGCTTATGGCTACGGGCAGGCTGGCTGTTTGGGTAAGTAGTGGTAAATCTTGCTATTCAACGTGGGCACAGAGTTGGGAAAGCCATTTCCCTTATGAGTTGTCAGCCTGTGGGCCTTTGGAACCCACGGTAGAGAGGGAGTGGGTCTTAGGGCAGGAACCTTTGAGGTGAGAGTTTGTGTGGGCTTTGGGTCCTGAAATTCTGGGAATGGGAGCTAGCACCTGAAAGAATGAGGGTCCAGCGGAGGTAAGGGCCCATGGGCTGAGTGAACAGTATAGTTCTACAGCTCTCTGAGACCAAAGATTACTTTGGTGTTATCTTGGGGTAGGGCTGGTGTTTAGGAGGTCAGTTAAGTGGCTAAGAGGTGGTCTCAAAAGGAGCTGGCACCCAAGTTGGGGGGGGGGCGGTAAGGAGAGCAGTGCTGCCACAGCTCAGACCTCTGGCCTTTGGCCTATCACTTGGTGAACCCTTAAAACTGAAGCTTTTCCAGAACAGACCCCAGAGCTCAGCAACCTGACCCTCCAGTCCTGGTCCTTGCATCTGAGCAGGTGGTTTGCATTAGCTTCAGCCCTGGTAGGAAACCAGGACTAGGTTTTAACTCTTTAAGACCCAGAGAGGGTACAGGCCAGGTGCCAGCGTATCTCTTGAGTGTCAAGTTCCTTGTCCTGATATATCTTCTCTGGAAACATAGAGGGGTTACCGTAAATGTGGGAATTGATCCTGATGTGAGGGAGTTATATTATGTCAGTTTTGAAAATGTAAAGAGGTTGCAAGGGCTTTAGTATATAAGGCAGCTGCTTCTGTGTCTTGGTTCCTTCTTGAGCCCAGAGAAAAGAGAGGGTGCCTTCTCTTCTGGGGCACTTCTTTTCAAAGAAAGAGGTAGGTAGGAACTCTGAAGGTGTCCACAGAGGGCCTGCATTTTGAGATTTTGTTTGTTGATCGGGGGTGGTGGGGGTGAGGAGTTGCCTGTTTGAGTTGGGGGTGAATCTTAGCAGACCCTTCTGTGAAATGGTTCCAGGCTGCAATTGCGGGGATCTGTTTTTCGGTCACCATCACCCAGTCTTCTGGGTGGGGCCTGCCTCGGATTTCAGGGGGAGGGTGTGGAGGATGGTGCTCTGGCTGGGATCCCTAGGTTCCAAGCCAAGGCCTGCTTAAAGTTGTAGTCCCCGTGCCGAGGACTAGCTGTGCCGCTGGCTTCAGTCATTCATTACCTGGAGAAGAGTGAAGGGCTGGGCTGCCCTAAAAGCCCTAAAAGTGTCCTGTCTCTGAGAAAGTGCCCCTCTATGGGATTTGAGCTGATACGGTCTTGCCTCATGTTGAGTATTGGATTCTGCCTGTTCCTGTGCCTGGGGAGCACAGAAGGCATTTGGCCTTGACACCAGTTTTAGACAGGCTCCCCTGGGAGGATGTAAGGGTTGTATGTTTTGCCTCTGAGATAAAGGGGAGAGATTCGTCGGGTCATTTTTAGCAACACAGCTGTGGAATCTCTCAGAGGGGGCAAGATTTACCTTCGGTTGCAAATAAAATTTGACTGCAGTTTTGGGCCTCACCAAAAGGATAGCAAGTCTAGAGGCGCAGTGGGGAATGACAGGGAGGTGATCTGGGCCTCATTTCCCTTGTTCCTGAGTTGCTCAGACCTTAGT
>NW_020175672.1:358036-385417 GCF_003031525.2 Neophocaena asiaeorientalis asiaeorientalis
CCCCAGTAGAGCATTTGGACATTTCTGCCTTCACTCCAAGGGCCAAGCATGGTCCTTCTAACTTTAGGTTGGCCAACCACCAGAAAAGCCTTTTTGCAGTGCAGTAGTTGAGACTTATCTGCCTTAATCCTACCTAGGGAGCAAGGCAGTCAGTGCCCACAGATAGGCCATGCTGAATGAAAATCATCCAAAACTGAGGAAAACATAGGCCCCTTAGCTTCTCTGCCATCCTGAGAACTCCCTTAATCACTTCACTTGCTTTTGCCAAAGCCTAGGTGAATTGGCTCATTTCCAAGATTGTGATGTTTGTATGACAGGTGGAATCACGTTGGGTTTTGCAGGGTCAGGAAACAATTAATTATAATTAGCATTTAGTTATATTTAGCATTTACTTATTTTTTTCTATTATTTCATGCTTCTTATATGTTTTCTAAAATTAATTTATTTTTGGCTGCGTTGGGTCTTCGTTGCTGCCCGCGGGCTTTCTGTAGCTGCAGTGAGCAGGGGCTACTCTTCGTTGCGGTGCGTGGGCTTCTCATTGCAGTGGCTTCCCTTGTTGCAGAGCACGGGCTCGAGGCGCATGCGTGGGCTTCAGTAGTTGTGGCTCGTGGGCTGTAGAGCGCAGGCTCAGTAGTTGTGGTGCACAGGCTTAGTTGCTCAGTGGCATGTGGGATCTTCCTAGACCAGGGCTCAAACCTGTGTCGCCTGCATTGGCAGGCAGATTCTTAACCACTGTGCCACCAGGGAAGTCCACTTCTTTTTTTTTTAATAAGTGTATTTTATTTTATTTTTGGCTGTGTTGGGTCTTTGTTGCTGCACGCAGGCTTTTCTGTGGTTGTGGCGAGTGGAGGCTACTCTTCGTTGTGGTATGCAGGCTTCTCATTGTGGTGGCTTCTCTTGTTGGGAGCATGGGCTCTAGGCACGCAGGCTTCAGTAGTTGTGGCACATGGGCTCAGTAGTTGTGGCTCATGGGCTCTAGAGCGCAGGCTCAGTAGTTGTGGCGCATGGTCTTAGTTGTTCTGTGGCATGTGGGATATTCCCAGAGCAGGGCTTGAACCCGTGCCTCCTGCATTGGCAGGCGGATTCTTAAGCACTGCGCCACCAGGGAAGCCTCGGGAAGTCCGCTTCTCATATGTTTACCTTTACTCCTCACCATGCTGTAAGCCCCTCAAAGCAGGGACCATGTCATTGTCTCCCATTTCCCACGAAGCTTCCAGCACAGGATGAACATATGTAAGGACTAAGAAAATAACCTTTTTCGTTGGTTGATAAAGCAGAGTACACTTGCATAGGAAGGCCTCAAGAGATGATGGGTAGTGGATTATCAGATTTATGTATCTCTTTCCCCTATTATTTCCTCACTGTTAGACAGTGAGCACCTTATGGACAAGAATGGTGTCTTTCTTATCCCCAGCACCTTGTATTCAGAAAGTACTTAGCAAATGTTGGTTCCACAGAACCCACACCTTGGAGATGCTGATATGTGGGGAGAGTTATAGGTGATGTGGCTCTTACCACTCTTGTTCCTCCTTCTACTGGAGTAGTGACAAACTTAGCACACCTGTGGCAGTAGTAGGCAGGTGGTAGGGCTGATTACTCCCAGGAAGATTTGTGGGAACTATGGGGGCATGCTAAGAGGTGTTGGGGAATATTTAGTCACCATGTCTGTGGTCTCTTGAGCAGGTTAGCAGGCAGATGGCTGATTCCCACTGGGAAGGGAAATTGGGGTAAGAATACCGGACCCAGTACCTAATCTTTCATTAAATGTCCCATGGGATCTCCCCCAGAATTGGATTTGGCTTCATCCAGTCTCCCATTTGAAATATGTCTTTGACATTTTTGTGGGGGATATAAAAATCCAGAATTTGAAGTGGTTTCCCCCAAGGACTTGGTTATTGTTTATTAGGTAGACTTTGGGTACCTGCAGAAAGAGCCAGAAATCAACCTTTTTGCTTAAGAACAGTGATCATTTATTGAATACGTACTGTGTGCCAGGCACTGTGCTGTTTGCTTTATCTGCTTTATCTTGAAGCATCACATAACCCAGAGAGGTTTTTGCAGGTCCCATTTTGCAGATGAGGAAACTGAGACTAAAGTTATGCTACTTGTCCAAGGTCACAAGACCATGGTCACATGGAATCAACATTCACACCTAGGTGTGTCTGAAAAACCATGTTTGTTCCATGTTTTAAGGGCACCACCATCCCAAAGAGTAGGGTTGAAGTCCAGCTTTGAATGTTGTATTTTCTAAGGGACAGAGAGATTGTGTGTAGAGCTTCTGGACATTGAATTAAATGCAGGGTTCTTTATTGTCAGCTGTGACACAGTAAGTTTTATAGTAATTTTGATGTGTACTCTGAGCTTTCTAAAAACTCCCATGGTCCCTTGGTAGATTAAGTGCCAAGTGAAGAGTGACTTATTTAAGTGTTCAGAGCTGGTAAGTGAAACCATTTCCCCCCTCTTCCTTCATCGTGGATATCTGATATAATTAACTGTACTGCCTCTTCTCTTGGGTTCCAGGTGCATCAGGGTGACTGTCTGGTCTCAGCAAGATGACGCTCCATGCCACCCGGGCAGCTGCACTCCTCTCTTGGGTGAGTGGTCTTCCTTTCCTTTGCATGCCAGACTTTTCCAGGAGGCTTGGGAGAGGTGAGAGAGGAGTTTTCTAGGAGTCAGGGCTATGTAGAGTCTTATCCTCTCCAGACAAAGGAAATAAGTTTTCTTTTGCCTTTCCCCTTAGTTTTTAACTTTTATTATTTTCAGTGATGTTGCTGCTGACATGTGATCCACAACTTGTGTAGCTTAGAAAAGGCTTCTCTGAGGTATATTATTCCTTTTTGGTCATGGGAAGGGTGGCTGCAGAGCAGCATGGAAACCCATTTCTTGTGCATTTCCTTGTGCATGTTTCTGAAAAAGCGTTGACACTGAATTTCAGTGGCATGTAGGGACTTTGGTCTTGAAAGGCCTTTAATCTCAGGGCAAGGTTCTCCTGGCTCTCCTTACCACGTTTCTGTGAGCTTCCATTGTCCTCTTGGTGCCTTCTTGATTACTTCACCAAAATTCTTCTGCTAGGTCTTTTCATATACTTCTGCCCAAGACAATGGCAAATGAAAAAATAATGCTGAGCATCGGGAACTACAGAGAAACAGAAGAGGCCATGGAGTGTAACGATGACACGCATGGGCCTTAGAGTCAGACAGCCCAGCTTAGAATCATTGCTCTAGCCTGTGTGACCCAAGACAAGTTACTTAGTCTCTCAGCACCTCATTTTTAAAATGGAAAGAAAAAAATTTTTTTAATATATTCTAAAAATAAAATAATATATCATTATTGTGAGGATAATAAGATAATGTCTGTAAAAAGCACTTAAATATTAAAATATTGCCTGGGCGACTTCCCTGGCAGTGCAGTGGTTAAGACTCTGCACTTCTACTGCCGGCAGCACGGGTTTGATCCCTGGTTGGGGAACTAAGATTCCACATGCTGCACAGAGCAGCCAAAAAATAAATAAATAAATAAATAAAATATTGCTTGGGCATGCTATTTGGTAAAGGGTATTTTAGTAGTCACCCTATTGACCAATCAGGGCCAATTAAAGAGCAAACTTCAAGAAAGAATTATAGAATCCTTAAAGGAAATGAATTTTTAATTTCCAAGGAGGGTAGGGGTTTAATAAAACAGGGTCTTTAATCACTGTCAAATCTGTAGTCAGGAAGTATGTATTTAGCATACAAAATGTGCATCCTTAGTCTTCAGTTTCTGAAATAGATGCAAACTTTAGTTGTACAGTTTAAAATGGTTGTTTTATATTTATGTTTTATATTTACATTTCAGTGTTTTATGTCTGTATTAGAAACATTATCTCTTCTTCCCCAGGAGAAGGCTGGTTGGGTTGTGTCTCTGTGTCTAGTTCAGTAGATTAACTGAATATTAGGGGATCGTTTAGCCGCGTTGTTTTAAGTTTATCAGTTTATTTATTTTGGTCCTAGGCTTGTTTTTATAGTGACTACTACCTTTACAGAGAAAAACAGACACAAGACTAGTTTTATTTAACAGCAGATACTTGTATACTTTTCTCAAAAATCACAATGAACATGCATTAATATGTTAAAATATAGTTAGATATAATCTTTCAGTTTAAACAAAAGTTAGGCAGCTAAAGTGGGTTTTATGACACTGTAGCAACATGGAATAATGCTTGGTAGCCAGAAGAGTGGCATAGAACACACGCGTGTGACAATCACAACTGTGATTTTTTTAAAAAAATGACTTAGGAAAAAAGACTAGAAAGAAATATATCAAAATGCTGAAAGTGGGCTTCCCTGGTGGCGCAGTGGTTGGGAGTCCACCTGCCGATGCAGGGGACGCGGGTTCGTGCCCCGGTCCAGGAAGATCCTACATGGCGCGGAGCGGCTGGGCCCGTGAGCCATGGCCGCTGAGCCTGTGTGTCCAGAGCCTAATGTATTAAAATACTAGTGAGTGGAGTTTTTCTGTTTTCCAAATTTTCAGTAATTTACTTTCTAATGTAAAAATAAATTTATATTTTATTTAACTTAAAGTATGGCTTGAAATTATTCTGTACCCAGCAATTTAATGAGTATATTGTTATAGGGAATATAGGGAACTTTAAGATTCAACAACCTTTGGGACTTCCCTGGTGGCGAAGTTGTTAAGAATCCGCCTGCCAATGCAGGGGACACAGGTTTGAGCCCTGGTCCGGGAAGATCCCACGTGCTGCGGAGCAACTAAGCCCGTGCGCCACAACTCCTGAGCCTGCGCTCTAGAGCCCGTGAGCTGCAGCTATTGAGGGTTCCTGCCCTAGAGCCCATGCCCCACAACAAGAGAAGCCACTGCAATGAATGGTCCACGCACTGCAATGAAGAGTATCCCCCACTCGCTGCAGCTAGAGAAAGCCCACGTGCAGCAACGAAGACCCAACACAGCCAAAAACAAATAAATAAATTTATTAAAAAAAAAAAAAGATTCAGGCACCTTAAATGACCTGGAAAGCCTTACAGGCACTTATTCAGTGAGCTTGGTCCTCTCTCACGTTTTATACCCTGACTAGAGATAAAGGAGCTTCTTCACTTATTCAACTTTTAAATGATTTATCATTTGAGAGCAAAATAATGCACAGGAAGAAAATACATTTTTATATCCATGAAAGAAACTATTGCTGGATTATTACTTAATTGGTATGAGATGAATCCAGATTCCTTAAGTGACTTTAAATCAGCTAACTGGTATGATTTTTTTCAATCTTGTTAGCGAACGAGCATTCACAGCCCTTGAATGTTTTACCTAGATTGCAGATATTAAAAGAAGATGGTTTTTGGATGCTTAAGTCATGCAGTCTCTTCATTTTCAGCAGGTAGAAAGGGACCTTGGCCTGTAATATTCAGTCTTCCTAGAAAATTTACACTGGCCTTTTCTAATTAGATTAAGCACCCCCCCAAAGGTGGTATCAATTATTATCTTTAAGAGTCCAGTGAGAAGGTCGTATTTTATATTCTGCACTTAAATATTTTTTTTACTTTCAACCTATTTTTTAAAAAAATTTTTTAGTAAATTTATTTATTTTTGGCTACATTGGGTCTTCGTTGCTGTGTGCAGGCTTTCTCTAGTTGCAGCGAGCAGGGGCTACTCTTCTTTGCGGTGCACGGGCTCCTCATTGCGGTGGCTTCTCTTGTTGTGGTGCACGGGCTTCAGTAGTTGTGGCACGCGGGCTTAGTAGTTGTGGCTTGCGAGGTCTAGAGTGCAGGCTCAGTAGTTCTGGTTCCCAGGCTTAGTTGCTCTGCAGCATGTGGGATCTTCCTGGACCAGGGCTCGAACCCATGTCCCCTGCTTTGGCAGGCAGATTCTTAACCACTGTGCCACCAGGCAAGTCCCTCAACCTATTTTAATTTAGATTTATCTAGAAGTTTTTCTAATATAAAATTATTTAATGGAAATAAGTACTATCATTTCTGTAGCTGAATCACTGATTTTTTTTTTTAATCCTCTTGATCCTCCAGTGCAGTCAGCTAATTTAACTGTTAAGAAGTAGAAGTGTTGCTGGATCTACTTCATAACCATAATAGTGCTTTGCATTTAGTACTTTTATTTCGTAATGTGTTCTTGCATTCACAATCCCATTTGAACACACACTGGTCTTTTAAGGTAGATAAGTTTGACAAGTGAGAAAACAGTCACAGAAAGAAACAAAGTTGATAACAAAGGTTCCTGGCAAGTTAGTGGAGGAGCTGGACTCAAAAATCCTTGTCTGGGAGCCCCCAGCCCAGTGCCTGTTGAAAAGCACATTTAAGTGGGAGGGACACATTAGGGGTAAGGGATTAACAGATATAGAACTACTACACATAAATAGATAAGCAACAAGGGTATACGGTATAGCACAGGGAATTATACCCATTACCTTATAATAACCTATAATGGAGGATAATCTGCAAAAATACTGAATCACTATGAAACTAACAGGTTATTGTAAATCAGCTATACTTCAATTAGAAAAATAAAGAGCACATTTATAAATAGAATTTACTCCTTTGTGCATAACCACTATGCTGAAGTTTTAAAAAATAACTTGTAAAGCAGGATAAGTCTCCCTTCTCCCTCAGTCTTGCATGTGTGATTGACTTAGCAGACCCTTCCTTCTTAATAAGGTACTACAAAGGTGAACTTCAGCCCGGGCTTCTGAACTTGGTACCTGTGGAATTTATGAGGTTTTCCTGTAGAAGTCAGCCATATATGCTTGTTGAATAATCTGTGTACCTGTTTCATTTGCATGTGACTGCTGGTGAACTTTCTAGTGGGAAAGACTGATTTAGGTGAATGTCTGCCTGAAGGCAAGGAAAGGGAGAGGCCATTGGATATTGACAAGTTTTTCTTTGGGGTTCCTAGCTTTTCTTTCCCTTCCTCTCTTCTTCTTCTTGTTGCCTCATCATTTCTCCCTGCCTCAGCTGAAGTTTCATGTCTGGAAAGAATTTTAAAATGCATCAATCACAAGATTTTTTATCTGTGTGGGAGTATATAAAATATATGTAGTATATAATGTAAATTTTGAGTAGACGCAAAATTCAAATTTCAAGAGCTATAACATTCTGTAAATTTTAGCTGTAAAAATTTGAGCTACGAAGGTTTATAATGTAACCATTCAAGAGATACAAAGGGCTAGAGTATAAAAAGCCTTTTTCCTACCTCAACTCCCAACCATCAAGTTCCTCTCTTCAGAGGCAGTGGTGGTTCGATTTTCTTCTAGAAACTATCAGTATTCTTGTAGAACCATTTTATGCCTAATTATATTTAAAGTACACCCCAAGTGCTGGAACATTCTGGGAGAATTTAAGCTCTTATTTAGTTGAAACCAAAGGAAGGACTCTGATGGCGGCATTCAGGTGGCTGTTAGTGGTTGAGCTGGAAGTTAAAAGTCCTAGAATCACATGTTCTCTCATTCCTTTAGTTACAACTACAGGCAGTTGGAACAAACAGAATGTCAACACCTGGGGAAGGGAGTGGAACTCCGCCCCCCTCCTCCCCGGGGCTTCTTGCACTTATGATGGTTTCACCAGGCTCTTCCCTTTGCCTCGCAGGTGAACAGTCTGCACGTGGCTGACCCCGTGGAGGCCGTGCTGCAGCTCCAGGACTGCAGCATCTTCCTCAGGATCATTGACAGCATGTGAGTTTGTGCCACATCCCTCTCCAGTCTCTCAAGTGAAGCTGCATGCTGGGGTGGGGACTGCATTTGTTTCCTTGTTGACAGCTGTGACCAGAAAGCACCGCAGGACTGGGATGTCTAGGCCAGTGTGGGCCCCAGAGGCAAAACACATTGACCTCGTTCTCCAGTCATTGTGTATCTTTATGAGAGAGGTTTCACTCTTTCGCAGAAGAGCTTCCAAGTCTCCGTGTTCTCACAATGTTCCGGGAGCCTGCTCCGGGGCTCCGTCCTCTGTCTCAATGGGAGTCTTCTACAGCCCTCTTTTCGTGACTCATCCTTATCTCACAAGCCCTCTTTGCAACCTGTAGGCCCAGGAAGAAGAAACGGGAAGCTTTTAAACTTGAGGGAAGTAAGTAGCGCCTAAAAATCTCTAATTTGTTAGCACAGCACAGACATGCCCCTCTCTAACCCATTATAGCATTCCCGGGGTTTTCACCTGCCTCATTAACTTGCTTTGTGAGGTCAATTAGCATTAGATAAGCTGCTTGTCATGTAGCCAGGATTTTAGTTTAGGCCTTTAAATTTTATATCTGTGTCTTTAGCACATTTCCTTTGAACTTCACCGTTATCTGGGAAATGAGTGGAGTGGGGCCTCCTCCTCATACCTTACCTTTCTGGAACCCAGCAAAGATGGGTCAAGCTGTAACGTACATTTATCTTTTTAAAGCTCATGTGGTTCACCCTTTTTCCTGTATCCTCAACTTTTAGCAATTATGAAGGGCAAAACTGACAAACTTCTTACTTCTTTGTGCTATGGGCAAAAGTAGGGGCCAGCCATGATATAAGGAACTGGGGGGACAGTGGAGAGGACCGACCCTCCCTGTTTAAAGGGAAGCACAATAGACGGGAGGTCCCTCAGACCAAGATCTGAAGTGTTGAGGGTGTTTGCGTTTCACACACAGCGGGTAGGAACTGGTGTCAGGGATTCAGCATCTCTGTGAAGCAGGTTCATAGGCAGCAGCTCATTGATAGGGAAAGAAGGTAGAACTGAGCTTGTCAAAGGCAGGATCTGGGTCTAATTCATCTTCGGGTCCTCCATACCTAGCTTAGCACAGTGCAGTGATTAGGTTTTAATTGATGTTTGTTGGTGAAAATGAGTGAATGAAAATGTAGTTGATACTCTGTTATCAGCAAAGTCTAGTGGGGCTGAGTGCCCCATGACAGATGGGTTTGCTAGAGTGTTTTTTTTTTTAATCTTTTGAGATTTACATTGATAATGGGGTGTCCAGTATGATTTCTTAGAAGTCCCTGTGGCTCTAACCAGCCCACCTACCTTAGTGAAAGAAGTCACTGTATTCTTATTTTGGTACAGACACTACCATTTTCTTTCTTTTTTTTTCCTGCCGCACCGCATAGCTTGCGGGTTCTTAGTGCCCTGACCAAGGATAGAATCCGGGCCCTGGCAGTGAAAGTGCCGAGTGCTAACCACTGGACCGCCAGGGAATTCCTGGACACTCCCGTTTTATTTCCCGGTTACCCAGACAGGCCATTTCAACATCATCTTGAATTCCTCCTTCACCTGGGCACGGATTTCTAATTGGTCACCATCCTCTCAGTGTGTCCTTTAGATTTCTCACATCCCTTCCTCTGCCTCATTCTGGATACCAGGGCCTGGAGACTTCGTTCTTCTCTAAACTGTCCTTATTCCAGGGTGTTCCTGTACCTGTGATCTCAGGGCTCTCATTGTGATGCTCCACAGCTGATGGACCTCAGCGGCGCTTCCTTGCCAGCAGGTTGAAATATAAAATCTGCAGCTTGGTATTCAGAGCTTTCATCAGGGGCCCTCCCAGTCTTGTTTCCTACTCATTTCTACCTCCATACCCCACTCCTTTTTTTTTTGATCCTGTAGAATCTCCTAAATTCTGACTTTTGTTAATTGTGTCTTTATGGTACTACTTAACTTGTTCTTCCCCTTGTTGCCTATAAACTGGTAATTAGATCTTAAACTTAATTAGCTTAAGATTTTTTTTCAAGGATACTATATAGATGGAGTTGTGCACTACCTATAAATCATCATTTTGGGGCTTCCCTGGTGGCGCAGTGGTTGAGAGTCCACCGGCCGATGCAGGGGACGCGGGTTCGTGCCCCGGTCTGGGAGGATCCCACATGCCGCGGAGCGGCTGGGCCCGTGAGCCATGGCCGCTGAGCCTGCGTGTCCGGAGCCTGTGCTCCGCAACGGGAGAGGCCACAACAGTGAGAGGCCCGCGTACCGCAAAAAAAAAAAATCATCATTTTGCCACTCCTAATGAAAATCATCATTTTGCAAACCCTAATGAAAGTAGTAGATCTAGGCAACAGCTAACATCAATGGCCAGTAAAACTGTTAGGCTGGCAATACCTAACCTACAAGTTAACATCACTAAAGGAGAGGCAGCCAGGTATGATGTGCCTTGTTGTAACACACAGTAGGGTGCAGCATGCTTTTTTTGGACTTAAGAATGGATCAAGGAGCTTTTGCTTTTGAGGAGATAAATTTCCTTGGCCTGATGACAAGAGCAGTAGATGTGTCCAGGGGTGAGGATGTATGTCCTTGGTGTAGCCATTGTAGGTTTATGACCCTGTGGGAAATTTTCATAAGGAGGGTCAAAAATTCAAGATGCCCATTTTCCAAGTTGTTTTCTAAGGTGCTGCCTGAGCTTTAGAATAGAAGAGATGTGGGGGGGGAGGGGTGGGGGGGAGAGAGAGAATGTGTGTGTGTGTGTTGGATGGAGGGGCTGTTGAAATCCCAGGTTAACCCTGATTTCCATCTCAAATCCAGGATGATTCAGACCAACTTCCTTTGGGAAAACAGACGTTCTTGGTGAACGTGTTCTGGCTGATGCATTTGTGATGCTCCCGCTGTTGCTCACTGAAACCAGACACCTAGTTCTCAGGGGAAGGCAGTGGAGGATGGCAGGGTTGGTGGCAGATAGAAGCTGTGGGAATCGAACAAAAGCTTGTTCCTTGGCCACTTGGCCTTCTCTCTGGGAGAATTCTTTGGGCTCCACCCCTCTGATGAGTTTCCCTTTCTGTTTTCCTGTGCGTGGTGAATAGCCTAAAGCAAAAAGGCTGTCCCATTTCTTTGATATCTATGAGGCTTGCATAGCAAAGTTTAGTGGAAGCATTTTTCCAGAAAACTTAAAGCTCTGACGTTTGTCTTACTGACATTGACCTCTGCTCTTCCCAGTAAAAGGTATTCCTCATCTGTCAGTCAGCCGATGTGTACTCAGCACCTGCTGTGTTCCTAGCTTTCAGCTCACAAAGAGCGGTCAGTTATAAATGATGCACCTGTATCCGTGAGTACTGTAGGAATTCCTGAGAAGGAGAGGGGAGACGTGACTAGCAGTGGTTCTGCTTGGCTTCCTGCCAGAGATGAGACTTGAGTGCCGTCTTAAAGGATGAGCTGGATTTCCCCAGGACTCGTGTTTTCCAAAGCATGTTCCATGCACCCGTACTTATCCCAGGGGCTCAGTGGGGGAAAGAAGAGGTTTGTGGTCAGATAGGTTTAGGAAATAATGCGTATTTATACCTTCTTTAGAAAATGTTCAGTTTGGTTTAACCCAGTATTTCTCAAACATCTAGCTCAAGAACCCTGTTTATTTTTATCCAATGGAATACACTTAGGTAAATTACTACTCTGTGCTGAGGGCAAAGAGCGTCCAACAGTCCAGATTGTGGGTGGGTAGGGAAGATGGCTCTTTCAGGAGTCTGTGAGGAGATTAGCATCTATAAAAGACTTTGTAGGTGTCCCTAATCACAGACCAGCTACCCAAAGTGCTTTCTGTGGGGGATTCACTTGGAAGAAGCCTTTGTAATCCCATGGGAGCTGGAGGGAGCTACTCTCGTGTTCTTGCCTGGGATGCTTCTTGTGCTCTGCAGGATGTCTGGCACTGGAGGATTCTAGAGTCTGCCCTGCCCTCCAGAAAGTTGACTGAAACTTAGAGATTCAGGTTCTGAAGAACAGGCGGCTTTTCAATCAGTGTCTTCAGCCGTAGCCTAGACAGAAAAGTCAGCTTTCTAACTTGACGTAAGGGTAGTCCCTTCCGAAAATGAAACTGCACTTAGCCTGAGGGGCCGGGGTCAAGGGGCCAGGGCAGTGTGAGAGCGCCCCCTGCTGCCTCCCTGCCCTCATTGCTCTCCACACTTGGCTTGCCTTTCCACTTAAACAAACACAAGCACCGCAAAGGCCACAGATGGAGAGTGATTGTCCCTTGGCCTGGCCTCTTGGAGGCCACCTCAGCCTTCAGTGTGTGGTGAACTTTGCCCTGTCACTTCAGAGCCTCGTTCCCTCCTGTTCTTTCAGTTTTTAGATCTGTTTTTCCCTTTCCATAGTCCTCTCTGACTCGTACTCTAGCCACATTCGCAGGCATCCTGACATTTTACACTTGAGCTGTTGAAGGCTGTCAGTCCTAGCTTGCCAGTCATCTGTGCTGCCTCCATCGCCTCTCGACCCCCTTCCCACAGAGCTTTTTGATATTCACAAATGCCATCTTTTCCAGGAGGACCTCATGCCTCAAGTCCCCACTTCTCAACCACGACACAGTTCCTTCTGGCTAAATGGTGTCATGGTATCTTCTCCCCTGCCTCCAATGTCTGGTCTGGTTCTCCCCCAGATCCAGCACAGATCCAGCCTGAAGGGATGGGAAGGTGGTATGTAATGCAGTAGCAAGGAGGGAAGGATTGCTAAGTACTCTGGTGCTAATACTTGCTCTTTTTCTAGCCATGGCACTGACGAAGGGCAGCAGATCCTGCAGCAGCCGGTGCCAGAGAGACTGGAATTTGTGTGCAGTTTTCTGCAGAGTAAGCACCTTTCTTATCTAGCTGGGAAGGAGCTGCTTCCTCAGCTCCTGGGACTTGGGTATCTGCACCTGGAAGAACCAGGTCCTGGGTATCTGGGGGAGCAAAGGCTCGAGGCTGCCCACTCTGTACCACCAAGATGAGTACAACTGGGGTGGCTTCCCTGGGCCTGGTGATGCCTGCACCAGTTAGGGAGGAGTGTCCCTGCAGTCCCAGAGCCCATTTCGGGATCCAGGTAGAGCCAGAGGGTCGGTTTTGGGGACTCATTACCTTGGGCTCCCATTCCTCCCACTGCAAGGAGACAGAAGGATCCATGTTACCCTCTTCCCCTTGCAAGAAAAACATTTTCCCCTGATAACATTGAATTAATTGCTTAGGTGATAGGTATAGGGGCATAGGCAGGTTAAGGTTGAAATCTTGGCCCTTCTACTCTACTGTTTGTGTGACCTTTCTGGACATGGGTTCCCTGTCTTTAAAATGAAGATCATAGTAATTGCTCTTAAGGTTGATGGATAGAGTAAATAAGAACACATGCGGGACTTCCCCGGTGGTCCAGTGGTTAGGACTCCGCGCTCCCAGTGCAGGGGACCTGGGTTCGATCCCTGGTCAGGGAACTAGATCCCGCATGCCGCAACGAAGATCCCGCATGCCGCAGCTAAGACCCGGTGCAGCCAAATAAATAAATGAATGAGTGAATGAATTTTAAAAAAATAACACATGCAAAGCTTCTAGCACAGCACTTGTCAATTCCCCTTCCTCATATAGCTGTGGACAGAGTTCTCATCTTTGACACGGGAGCTATCTACCATCCCCAGCTCAAGAGAATTATAAGAAAGGTGATAATGGATTTAGATAAAGCAGGGTGTTAGTAATTGAGCCCTGCCCCTCTGGCAGCATAAGAACCAGGTGTCCCAGCCCTGGTCTGACTCAGCTGCAGGCGGGCTTCCTCTGCAGCCGCAGTTGGAATGAGACTCTTGAGTGACCTGGAATCTCTGGGCTCCTCCTCTGTGGTGCTGAGTGGGAGTTGGTGCGTGGGTAGGTGAGTGCAATGTCAGGCCCCAGAGCTGCTGTGAATTCCAGCCTCCTTTCTTCTTGAACTATCACTGTAGTCCTTGGACCAATCCAGGATAGAAATAACTTCAGGTGGAAACGTGTATGTTGGGCGAGAGGGGACCTAGGAATAAGGAGCCCTGCATCTCCTGGTCCCACCAGCCATTCTGCTCCTCTGACTGTGAGGTGTTCTGATGATCTCAGGGATGGTCCCCAGGAAATTCACCTTGTTTTCTACATTGTTGTCATTACAGAAAACCGAAAACATCCCTCTTCTCCAGAACGCCTGGTGTCAGTGCAGAAGGTGATGGAGGGATCAGAGCTGGAACTTGCCAAGGTACCCGTGGAATACCAGACTGGTCTGGGGGGAGGGCGGCACCAGAGGGGCCTGCAGAGGGGCCTTCTCTTAACCCAGAAGAAGTGGTGGGGCTTTATTTCTGGGCCTCGTGGGGGTAGGCGGTAGGTCCAGGCAGCTACCTAGTGAGGCAGAGGCTGGTTCAGCCAAGGATTTTAGGAGCCCACCTTTATGACAGAGAGGTTGACTAGATCATTACTGTGGCCTCAATGGAGACCTGGCAGGAATCAGGCCTCACCCAGCTGTCGTCACACTTTTCTTTTTAGCTCAGTCCACTTCATTCCCTCTTCTGTTTCTGGGTGCTGGCCTATAGATGATGCCTTAAGCTTCATACCCAGGGTTCCGTGAGTCCAGGAATTTAGTTATGCAGGAATTCTGGCACCTGGCTTTTTGCACAGTGAGCACTGAGTCCTCAATCAAGTGATTCCTGATGCAGTTAAGGGCAGCGGCCTGGGGCTGCTGAATTCTAGGAGGTTTGGAAGGGTCTCAGAATAGCTCAGAGTCCCCAGAGTGGGGCAGGGGTTGGGGACCGAGAAGAGAGCCCTGCTCAGTGATTGCCTCCTGTTTGGCTTGTAGATGACCATGCTGCTCTTATACCACTCCTCCATGAGCTCCAGAAGTCCCAGGGACTGGGAACAATTTGAATACAAGATTCAGGTAAGCCCTTGTGCCTCCACCCCACCCAGCAGGTCTTGCCTGTGTTTTACCTCATTCCAGTTGTTTTTCTTTAAACAGCATATGTTGTTCTTTTTAAAAATTATGTTATAGTAGTTATAGCCATTCATTATAGAAAGTCGGGAAGATATTGAAAAGCACAAAGAAGGAAATAACAGTTGCCAGTAATCTCATTCTCAGCAATAACTACTAACTTTTAAAGGATATACTTCCAAGTCCTTTTCATGTACGTAAATTTAACTGTACCTGTACCTGAACTGTTTGGATAATACATAGAAATTATTCTTTCTCCGTATATGTGTTCCCGTATGTACGTGTGTGTGTTTTACACAAACTGTCACTCCATTTCTTCCTCTTTTCCTCTGGTAGGAAGGATTAGTGAGAATGTCTTTGTCCGCCATGACAGTCTAGCTCAGAGCAGTTACATCCTCTCCCCTGCTCTGCATGGTCCCTAAGTGAAGAGTTGGTGCATCTGTTTCATTAGAGAGGGAATTGACCTGGTTTCCAGGAACTACCTGCCATATGGGTCCTGATGTTTTCCTTGCTTCCTATATGAGCAGCTGTCCTTTATTTTCCAGAGCAGAAGCAGCTGGGATGCCACAGTGGGTAATGTAGGTGACTGGTGGGGCAGTGTCCAGAGAGCTGTGGCCTTTCACGTGGTGGTAGAAATGTTGAGTCATCCCATCTCGTACTACTTAGCTCATGGCTCGTCTCTGGGGTTGGGGGTTGTAGTGGCGTGGGAGGCATGGGTGGCTCCTTCCTTTCTTTAACCTTTTCTCTGCTCCAAGCTGATCATAGACCTGGTAGAAACAAATTCTAAAGGAATAAGGAACTATAGAGATGGCCAGGAAAATCAGATAAACTCTGTAGCTTTGGAATTCAAACAGAGAAGGCAAGATTATACCTGCTGGTGGCTAAGCTTTGGATGAGCCCTGGAGGAGTTCTCACTCAGACAGAGAACAACAGTGAGGCCAGCTGGAAGAGGCCAGCAGGGTTATGTATAAAATCTCTCTACGGCATTACTTCGCTTGCCCATTCTCCTCTCATGGTCAGGAGCGAAGTCAGTTTGGACCTCTGTCTCACCCGGGGTGCATCTTTAGGGGAGAAGAGGGGCTGGGGACAAGTAGGGTGACCATGTCTCTGGTGGAGTGTTCTTGGCTGGACCATGGGTCTTCAGGTCTGAGAGGAAGAATGGGCTCCAGCAGGCTCCTAGGGCTGGCACGGCCAGGATGGTGCCCTCCATCCCTTCGGGCCTCCCGAACACCTAAATGATGCTCTTTCTCTGTGGTCCAGGCTGAGTTAGCTGTCATTCTCAAATTTGTGCTGGACCATGAGGATGGGCTAAACCTGAATGAGGACTCAGAGAACTTCTTACAGAAAGGTAAGTTGGGATCACTCCCAAGGATCCTCTCTTTTCTGAGCTGGGGAGTGCTAGGATGCTGAGTTGTCAGGAAGTGCAGTGGGGATTTGCCCCAACACAAGTCACAGAGTTGGTGCTTAGGAAACGTGTGTAAGGGGGTAAGTTGATTTCTGGGCCATCTTGCCATCATCCCAGTTCCCACAGAGCTCCTTCTTGCGCCTGGCAGCAGCTAAGCAGAACATTTATAAGTGATCATGTCTGCTGTGGGTTCTCCTTGATTACCCGCCCCTGCTCCCCTCACACACACACACTTCTTTTTTTTGTTTTTTTATAGTTTAAACAGTCATTACTCTAGGTTTATAAGCTGGGAGTACACAGTCTTAGAAAATTGTTTTTCCTACATAATGCCCGTGTTCTAGGTGGGAAGGCAGATACATAAACCAGAATGTATGATAAGGAATAAGTGCTAGAACAGGGAGATATCGAATCTACCAAGTGTCTTGCTGGAAGTACATCAGAAAGAGTGGGAGTGCTGCCTGTTTGGAAGAGCCGTCTGACAGCAACAGGGTGTAAGGTGTGGGTCTAGGCACGTTCATCCAGCCACTGAATTGGATGTTCCTTGTGTTCAGGTTCCTCGTCAGCCCTTCAGGTGGAGATGTTGCAGATGTGAGTCTAGAATGCAGGAGAGGGCTCTGGGCCAGGCTGTGGGCTTGCGAGTCTGTGTATGGATGGCCATTGAAGCCTTGGGCACTGTGGGCAGAGCACACGGGCCCCATCAGAGCTCTGGGGCTTGGAGGGCAGGTGGGAGAGGGAGGCGGGAGGAGCAGGTGAGGGAGACGGAGACCCGGTGTTAGAAGTAGGAGGGCCATGTGAAGGTCACCGTGGGAACCAGGGGAAGAGGAGGTTTTGAGAAAGAAGTCATGCTGGCAGTACACAATTTCAGAATGGAGGGCTTCAGCAAGGAGGCTGGTGGTTCTGACTCGAGAGGTCATTGGGGCTGAGAGGAGATCTGCTCAGGGTTGGCTTCAGGGAAAAGCGTGAGCACTTGGTCCAGTCTCTGAGCACGGGGGACACAGTCACCTCACTGTGCTCTTTGAGTGCTGGTGATCTGTGGAAACAGAAGCCCCTTGCTTGATTTGGCTTAGGGCACTGACCTCTGGGTAACCCAGACACCAGGCTTCAAGTTCTGCCCAAGCGCCTCCCTCTGCAGCTTACCTATAAGTGTCTGGATTCATTCCCACTAAGGCGAGTTCTCAAATTGCATAAAGATGCAAATCTGTCCACCCTCTTACTAACCTCTCTTTGGCTTGTTTACTCCTTCCCCTCTAGCTCCTGTCCCTTCCCCCTGTTCCAGCACCATCTCTGAAGAGCTCTCCCCACCCAGCCACCAGGCCAAGAGGGAGGTTCGCTTCCTAGAGCTACAGAAAGTCGCCTCTTCCAGTGGGAACAAGTATGTGCTGGGCCTCTTCTCCTGGGATGGGGCCTCAACATCCAGTCCTCAGATCCCTGCATCCTAGAGGCTAAGCTGTTGACCAGCCCCTTATGCCATCAAGAGTGCTTGGAGTATCTTGTAGATCTGGGATGCCCTCCCCTGCCCCAGTGCTAATGGGGGAATTGGTTGGGATCTGTCCTCGGCAGAAGGCCTCTCAAAGGCTGTTCTTTGTTTATGGAATTTCTTGCTTCCCTGGAGACGGTGCTAAAGTCCGTTCTCCTAGTGCAGCTCTGTAGAGGCAAAGGGAATGCACTCCTTTTGCAGCGATGGGGGCGGGGGAGGGCATAGAGAAATTAAGGCTTGGAGGAAGAAGAAAAGCTTTCTCAGGGTCATGTCATAAGGCACGAGGTAGCACTGCAGACAGACCCCAGGTGTTTGGGCCCCGCAGCCGGTGCTCACAACCATAGGGCCGGGCTCCCCCAGCCCCGCCTGTGGTCGGTAGCTTCAGCCCTCACGTCGATTTCTGACCATGGCATCTGGACCATCTCCTTCCTCAGCTTCCTCCCAGGTTCTCCAGCCTCCCCCATGGGTGACATTCTGCAGACCCCACAATTCCAGATGAGGCGGCTGAAGAAGCAGCTTGCAGATGAGAGAAATAATCGAGATGAGCTGGAGCTGGAGTTGGCCGAGAACCGCAAGCTCCTCACAGAGAAGGGTAGGTGGCTGGCGGCTGGCAGATGTGTGTTAACGGGCAGCATTTGGGATTTTCATCCGGGGAAGTGCTGGGCTTGTCTGAGGCGTGGCCCCTCTGTCTTCCGTGTTGTCGCCTCTGCTGGCCCGGATGCTTAGAGCTCAGCCCTGGGCCTGTCAGGCTGACCTCCTGGAAGCTGGTTCTGTCCTTGCCACCCTCCTTCCTTTCCCCGGGATTGGACGCCTCCTCCTTCCTCCCCCTCCTCCCCTTAGTCCTGTGCTAACTCTCCTCTGTCCTCCCCTCCTCTGGGCAGATGCGCAGATAGCCGTGATGCAGCAGCGCATCGACCGCCTGGCTCTGCTGCACGAGAAGCAGGCAGCCAGTCCGCTGGAGCCCAGGGAGCTTGAGGAGCTCCGTGGCAAGAATGAGAGGTACAGTGCTCCCTACCGTCCTTCGCAGTCCCCGGGCAGGGGAGATGTGCTCTTTCCTCACTGCTCCCCTCCCTTGCAGCCTCACCATACGGCTCCACGAAACTCTGAGGCAGTGCCAGGACCTGAAGACAGAGAAGAGCCAGATGGATCGCAAAATTAACCAGCTTTCTGAAGAGAATGGGGACCTTTCCTTTAAGGTGAGTGTTGAGGTTTCTGGCCCCCACCTGGAAGCCCCTTTGCTTGAATTGGTCTGGAAAATTCCCCCAAAGAGGGTTGAGGAGAATGTCCTCATTCCGTAACCGGCTGCTGCCAGGGACCGGCTGGTGGCCCTAAGTTTTGATTTGTAGTCCCGAGTCTGAGACGTGAATAGTTGCGATTGGTTTGAGGAAGGTTGGAAGGCTAATGGGAGCTGTCCAGGCCCTGGAGCTCAGGGGGCAGATAGCAGTGGTGTTGGCAGTTTTGACCCTGGGTGATGGGCGTTCCCTCTTGTCTGTCTCAGCTGCGGGAGTTTGCCAGTCACCTGCAGCAACTACAGGGAGCCCTCAATGAACTGACAGAAGAGCACAGCAAGGCCACTCGGGAGTGGGTGGAGAAGCAGACCCATCTGGAGAAGGAGCTCGGCACAGCCCTGCAGGACAAGGTAACCCTCTGCTTGGGGAGGTCAGGGCCACAGTCTTGACCACACACTCAAAGCTGAATTCCGTTTACCGCTCTATTCTTTGGGGCCTTTGGGAATTATGCTGACTACTTTTCAAGGCTTAATAGTGTGCTGTAATGGGCTTCAGGCCAGTACACCTAGGAATCCTGTCTCTGCTGTTTACAAGGTGTGGCTCTTGGACAAGTTACTTGACTTCTTTCTAGGCATCCTTTTCCTAAAATGGGAAAAAGAATGGGTAGCTGCCTCATCATCCGTTGTAAGATAATGCATGTGGAGCACTGAACACACGTTGTCTGGTGCAAAGTGAGCTCTCAGTGAATTAGTTACTGTTATTTATTATTGCTACTAAGAATCCAGCTCTGCCACTTATTAATAACCATGTAGCCCGGGGGCAAAGCACTTTACTTCTGAGCTTCAGATTCTTACCCTGTAGAAAAAAAAAAAAGGGATGGTAGTAGCTACCTCCCAGATCTGTTGGGTAGGTTAGAAATTCAGAGAGGTACCCAGCACAGTGCCTGGCCTATTGTAGGTACTTAGTGAACAGTGGTGTAAAGTGGGGCAGGGGACCAGGGGCTGCTGCTGCTGTTGATGCTCAGGCTGTTGGGATATTTTTAAGCTGATGGGTTTTTGGATTATCTGAGAGTCAAGACATGAGTGAGGAAGGGCATACAGTGAGGAAATCTGGAGTAAACTCAGCAGCCTTGGAGAAGAAATGAGCAGGTCACTTGACTTAACTGAGCCCTGGTACCAGGGCTAGAGAGTCAGGTCTCTCATGGTCCCAGGTCCTTGATTTCTGCAAGTTTTCCCCTAGGTCAGGGCAAAAGGAGATCTTGGTAATAAGGTAATAGGGTCTTATGTTTTGTTGATGTTCAAAAGGGTTTGTGTGGTAATCCGGTGCCTGTTCCACTTCTGTTAACATGGGGCTCTTGTATACTCCCAGAAATGCCTTGAAGAGAAGAATGAAATCCTTCAGGGAAAACTTTCACAGCTAGAAGAACATTTGGCCCAGCTGCGGGAGAACCCACCCCGGGAGAAGGGCGAGGTGCTGGGTGATGTCTTGCAGGTAGGATCTCAGGGGCAGGGGTGAGACCTGTGTGCTGGGATTGCTGCAGACCCACGTTTGCCGTGTTCAGGTTCCTGGCGGTCCTCAATCCCCAGAGGGGCCCGGGGACCGAGGAGTCATGCTGAGCCCCATTTGTCTCTTTATCTCGCCAGCTGGAGACTCTCAAACAAGAGGCAGCCACTCTCGCTGCAGACAACACCCAGCTCCAAGCCAGAGTGGAGGTGCTGGAGACTGAGCTGGGCCAGCGGGAAGCCAAGTTGCTTGCCGAGCGGAGCCACTTTGAAGAAGAAAAGCAGCAGTTGGCCAGCCTAATTGCCGAGCTGCAGGGCTCCCTGTCCAACCTTGGCCAGGCCAAGGAAGAGCTGGAGCAGGCCTCTCAGGCTCAGGGGGCCCGGCTGTCTGCCCAGGTGGCCACGATGACCTCCGAGCTCGCCACCCTCAATGCCACCGTCCAGCAGCGGGATCAAGAACTGGCTGGCCTGAAGCAGCAGGCCCAAACAGAGCAGGCGCAGCTCACGCAAACCCTCCAGCGGCAGGAACAGGCCTCCCAGAGCCTCCGCCAGCAGGTGGAGCAGCTGAGCAGCAGCCTGGAGCAGAAGGAACAGCAGATGGAAGAGGCCGCCAAGGAGCAGAAGGCCACCCGGCGAGACCACGCCCAGCAGCTGGCCGCTGCGGCTGAGGAGCGGGAGGCCTCTTTACGGGAGAGGGATGCGGCCCTCCAGCAGTTGGAGGCACTGGGGAAGGAGAAGGCCGCTGAGCTGGAGGTCCTGCAACAGCAGCTTCAGGCTGCTAGTGACGCCCGGGACAGTGCCCAGACCTCGGTGACACAGGCCCGGCGGGAGAAGGCAGAGCTGAGCCAGAAGGTGGAGGAGCTCCATGCCCGTGCTGAGGCAGCCCACCAGGAGCGGTGTGAGGCGCAGGCCCAGGTGGCAGAGCTGAAGGCCCAGCTGAGGTCTGAGCAGCAAAAAGCAACCGAGAGAGAAACGGTGGCCCAGGAGAAGGCCCAGCTCCAGGAGCAGGTCCAGGCCCTTGAGGAGTCCTTGAAGGTCACCAAGGGCAGCCTGGAAGAGGAGAAGCACAGGGCTGCAGACATCCTGGAAGAGCAGCAGCGATGCATCTCCAGGCTGGAGGCGGAGGCCCGGAGCCTGGTGGAGCAGCACGAGCAGGAACAGCAGGAGCTGGAAGAAGAGAAGGCTGGGCGCAGGGGGCTGGAGGCCCGACTGCAGCAGCTCGGGGAGGCCCATCAGGCCAAGACAGAAGCCCTGCGGCAGGAGCTGGCTGAGGCCATCGCCTCCCAGCGCGAGGCTGAGAGTGAGTGTGAGCAGCTTGCCAAGGAGGTGGCCACCTGGCGTGAGCGGTACGAGGACAGCCAGCAGGAGGAGGCACAGTACGGAGCCATATTCCAGGAACAGCTGATGACCCTGAAGGAGGAATGCGAGAAGGCCCGCCAGGAGCTGCAGGAGGCAAAGGAGAAGGTGGCAGGGATAGAGGCCCACAGCGAGCTCCAGATCAGCCGGCAGCAGAGTGAGCTTGCTCAGCTCCACGCCAGCCTGGCCAGGGCCCTGCAGCAGGTCCAGGAGAAGGAGGTCAGGGCCCAGAAGCTTGCAGACGACCTGTCCGCTCTGCAGGAGAAGATGGCTGCCACCAGCAAGGAGGTGGTCCGCCTGGAGGCCTTGGTGCGCAAGGCGGGTGAGCAGCATGAAACGGCCTCCCAGGAGCTACTCAAGGAGCCGCCCAGGGCAGGAGACAGAGAGTCGGAGTGGCTGAAAGAGCATCAGGGACGCCCGTTCTGCAGCACGCAGGCTGCACTGCAGGCCATGGAGCGTGAGGCAGAGCAAATGGGCAGTGAGCTGGAGAGGCTGCGTGCCGCGCTGATGGAGAGCCAGGGGCAGCAGCAGGAGGAGCGTGGACAGCAGGAGAGGGAGGTGGCGCGGCTGACCCAGGAGCGGGGCCGGGCCCAAGCCGACCTTGCCCTGGAGAAGGCCGCCAAGGCCGAGCTTGAGATGCGGCTGCAGAATGCCCTCAACGAGCAGCGTGTGGAGTTTGCCGCCTTGCAGGAGGCACTGGCCCGCGCCCTGATGGAAAAGGAGGGGAAGGATCAGGAGCTGGCCAAGCTTCGTGGGCAGGAGGCAGCTCAGGGGGCAGAGCTGAAGGAGCTTCAGCAGACCGTGGAGCGGCTGAAGGAACAGCTGGCCGGGAAAGAGGAGGAGTGCCCACAGTCTCTAGGGACGGCCAGCCGAGAAGACGCTTCCGGGTCGGGAGCCCAGTCTGAGGCTACCGGAAAGACGGAGCAGACAGGCCCGGAGCTGGAGGCTCTGCGGGCAGAGGTGAGCAGGCTGGAGCAACAGGTCTGCGAGTATCAGGAGAAGTCCTCCAGCCTGGAGCGCAGCCTCGAGGCTGAGCGCGCCTCCCACGCGGAGCGGGCCAGTGCTCTGGAGACTTTGCGGGACCAGTTAGAGCAGAAGGCCCAGGAGCTGGGGAGTGGTCAGGACACCTTAGCCTCAGCCCAGAGGGAGCTGGCCACCCTCCGCGCCAAGGCCCAAGAGCACGGCAAGGCTGAGGATGGGTGGAAGGCACAGGTGGCCCGGAGTCAGCAGGAGGCTGAGAGGAAAAACAGCCTCATCAGCAGCTTGGAGGAGGAGGTGTCCATCCTGAACCGCCAGGTGCTGGAGAAGGAAGGCGAGAGCAAGGAGTTGAAGCGGCTGGTTATTGCCGAGTCAGAGAAGAGTCAGAAGCTGGAAGAGAGGCTGCGTCTGCTCCAGGCAGAGACGGCCAGCAGCAGCGCCAGGGCCGCGGAACGCAGTTCCGCTCTGCGGGAGGAGGTCCAGACCCTCCGGGAGGAGGCGGAGAAGCAGCGGGTGGCTTCCGAGAGCCTGAGGCAGGAACTGGCCTCGCAGGCAGAGCGAGCGGAAGAGCTGGGCCAAGAGTTGAAGGCTTGGCAGGAGAAGTTCTTCCAGAAGGAGCAGGCCCTCTCTGCCCTGCAGCTTGAGCACACCAGCACACAGGCCCTGGTGAGCGAGCTGCTGCCCGCTAAGCACCTGTGCCAGCAGCTGCAGGCTGAGCAGGCAGCCACTGAGAAACGCCATCGAGAGGAACTGGAGCAGAGCAAGCAGGCAGCCGGTGGGCTGCGGGCAGAGCTGCTGCGGGCCCAGCGCGAGCTCGGGGAGCTGGTGCCCCTGCGGCAGAAGGTGGCAGAGCAGGAGCGAGCAGCCCAGCAGCTGCGGGCAGAGAAGGCCAGCTACGCAGAGCAGCTGAGCATGCTGAAGAAGGCTCATGGCCTGCTGGCGGAGGAGAACCGGGGGCTGGGCGAGCGGGCCAACCTCGGCCGGCAGTTCCTGGAAGTGGAGCTGGACCAGGCCCGGGAGAAGTACGGCCAAGAGCTGGCAGCTGTGCGTGCTGAGGCTGAGACCCGTCTGGCCGAGATGCAGCGGGAGGCACAGAGTTCTGCCCGGGAGCTGGAGGTGATGACTGCCAAGTATGAGGGTGCCAAGGTCAAGGTCCTGGAGGAGAGGCAGCGTTTCCAGGAGGAGAGGCAGAAACTCACGGCCCAGGTGAGGCACCCAGCTCAAGCACGCCCCCAGAGAGCAGCCCTGCGGGAGGGGGGGACGTTGTCTCTCTGCATTCCTGGGCCTCCGGCTCCCACATGATTAGAGTGTCTTGTCTCCCCACACTCACTGGGTGGCAGAGGAAGAGAGGTGACTGGTAGAGTTCAAGTCTGTTGCCCCCACCCCGTTGGCCTACAGAAAATACCAGTAGCCTCCTTTTCTCCGAAGCCTCTGTCCCTGGAGAGTCAGGCTGCAAAGGCCATCAGCCCGTTGAGGCACAGTGTCGTGAGGAGGCGCACTTGCAGTGGAGGCCCCGAGAGCCACCGGCGACTAGAATGACCCGAGCTAGCACTTACAAAAATTTTTAGACGTCTAGTTCCACGGGAAGATTAGAGCCTCGGTGAGGTCAGCCTGGCACCAGGGCCAGTGCCTTTTAGGCCCCCATCTCATGCTGTCTCCGTTGCTCCTCCCCACACACAGGTGGAGCAGCTAGAGTTATTTCAGAGAGAGCAAACTAAGCAGGTAATGCCTGAGGTCCTCGCTAAATGCTGGCTGCTTAAGCGGTGACTGGTCTCGGTGCATGACCCCGGCTGCAGCTTGCCTCCGCTGGCTCCTGTTGTGAACTGTTTTGGTCTCGGTGCATGACCCCGGCTGCAGCTTGCCTCCGCTGGCTCCTGTAGTGAACTGTTTGTGAAGGGGGCAGGGTCAAGCCGTGGAACCCAGGCCCAGGCCACCCCAGAGTGCGGTGTGCTAGACCCTCTCTCAGGCCTCATCCCACCCATCCCAGGTCGACCTCTCCACTTTTCTGTGCTGTCATCGCTTGTCAGGGATGAGGGGTAGGGTAGGCTTCATCTTTCCCATAACAGATCCAGCGACAGACTGCTCTTGGGATTCCTGAACCTCCAAGACCTGCTCCAAGTTTGGGTACTCAACTGTGGGGACTCGCAGGATGCCCATGGGCCTTGTTTAACACAGGCCCCTTCTTTCCCACAGAAACCAGAAAGATGATGTGCAGGAGGTCCCCATAGATTAGGGTGGTTGTGAGCTCAGGATGCCTGCCCATCACCCTCTGGGGTTTTCACCCCGAGCAGGGAGTAGTGATGTCTGGGAGCAGGAAGGCCAAGGTTGAGAGGAGCAGGAGGGGCTCCCACAAGTCAGAGGAGGGGAGGTCTGGGGGCCGCACCCTCACAAGGATCTCTGCTGCCCTAGATGTCAAAGCTATTGAACTGGTATTTAGTGGGAGCACGCTTTCCACCACTCCTCCTACCCTGTCACCTTGGGCCTGCTGAGGAGTCGGCCCTTCTCTCCTCCCATCATCTCCTCCGAGGAGCCTGAGATGATGGGGAAGGTCAAACTGAATAGCAAACAGTTAGCAATGGAGCCCTTGCCTCTCACCTTTGCTGTTCATGCTTGAGCTCCTGGAATGCCTGGGGGAGCCAGGAGTGTTTGTGGCTGTTATGCTCCCTCTCGTCCCCTCCCTCCCTTCGCTCTTCCTCTCTGTGGGAGTGGGGTGGGCTTGGAGTACATGTGCTGCCCCTGCCCTCCTCTTCCAGCAGCCTGACCCCCAGTGCTAATCACAGCAGCCACACTGCTAGCACCAACCCTAACGGCTTGTGGATATTGGGAAGAGGTCCGAGCATCTGGCTTTTTCTCTGGCCGTTTCTGGGAGGAGGGGGGATGGGCACTCATTGAGTACGTCTGCTGGAGTGGTAGACTGGGTCCCTTGGTCCTGTCTGGCCCGGGAAGGTTGGGGCTGGAGCGGCAGTAGGGCGTGGTGGGGTGTCGGCTCCCGAGTTGGCTCTGCTGTCTCTGTCTCTGCAGGTGGGGGTTGGAGGCGAGCACAGGCAGGTGGCTCTGGCAGCACTTGAGTTGGGTCACATCACTCAACGTCCTGCTGACCAGCCTGGGCAGCAGGCCGTTCCCTAATTAGAGGCAGAGAAAGGACCTGAGTTTCTTCTTCCAGGAACACTGGGGACTGGTCTGGGGAAAACCGTGTAATTTGTCTGGACATCCAGGGGAAGGCCTCCCTGAGTCTTCTCTTCTCCTTTTCCCTTCCTGCCCCAGGTGGAAGAACTGAGTAAGAAGCTAGCTGACCATGACCAAGCCAGCAAGGTGCAGCAGCAGAAGCTGAAGGTGGGACAGCTGGGGGATGGGCCTGCCCTCTGCTGGCCTCAGGTCGAGCGGGGAGGGAAGGTGCTAAGCCCCTGGGTTGGGGCACCCTGGGGCCTGGCAGCCTCAGGAGCCCTGCCTGTGCCTCTGGGAGCTCTCGAGGGAAGACTGGAGTGGCCCCCAACCCCCAGACCTTCACTGTCTGCTACAGTAGCCACTAACCATGTGTGGTTATTTAAATTGAAATGAAATTTAAAATTCAGTTTCTCAGTTGCGCTAGCCACAGTTCCACTGCTCAGTAGCCATGTGTGGCTAGTGGCTGCCGTACTGGACAGGGCAAATCAGAACATTTCCATCACTGCAGAAAGTTCAGTTGGGTTGCGCTGCTAAATCTCAGGGAGGAGCGTCAGTAACGTTTAATATTACAATGCAATTTAATGCTTTCAACGATGTCACCTTCTTTGGTTTAATATTTGCTTTTTTGCAGCAAATATGCAGCGTCACAGCTTTTAGTTAGGGGCAAAGGAATTTGGCACCAGTGGCCCTGGGAGGGTCACAGGAGTTGGTGGGAGCTCAGAGCTTTGTTTCCCCAGCTCACTGCCATGTACTCCACACCATGTCACAATTACGTGGTAAACAGCTGCTTATTACACTCTTCTTAGGGGCCTTCCTGGTGCTGGGAGATGTGGAGAGGTAAGCCTGGATCTGGATGGCCCTGTCCAGTGCCTGCTACAGACGTGGTATTTGCTGGTGTTGAAGGTGGACAGAGAATCCGCCACAGGCCCTGCTCCCCAGGAGTCTATGGTCTGGATAGGAGGCAGTGCCGGCATCATAAATGAGCCCACACAGGCTTTGGAGTCAGGTGGACCAAGGTTCAAGTCTTACTCTGCTGTTTAGTTACTGTGGCCCTGGTCAATTTGCTTTCAAGGTCTGAGCTCAGTTTCTTCATCTCTGAAGTGGAGATAGTTAGTTCCTAGAGTGGTTTTGAGGAGAAATGAATTCACGTGTCCTCAGAGAGCACACATGCTGTGTGCCTAGCTCCATGCTCTGCACCCTGGTGTTCCCTGGGGATCAGTGCCTTTCCTCCTCGGGGAGACTGTACTCATGGAGAGAGTGAGATGGTTTGTGCCTGGTCTCAAAGAAGCAAAGGCAGGCTGCCAGAACTCTTCCAGAAATGGCATTAGCTGGACAGGAAAAGCTCCTATAGAAGGTGCACTTCGAGGGGTGTGTGGTGTTTTGGTAGGCTGGAGTTGGGAGCGGGTAAAAGGTCTTTTTGTGTGTCCTGAGAGGTTAGGCAGGAGTCTGAAAACATCCATGGAGCCCAGGAGGCTATGGATTCGGGCGGAGCAAACAGACCAGCAGCCCTGATCAGCCCTTCTTGTGTTTTCCAGGCCCAGGGAGGTGAGAGCCAGCAAGAGGCCCAGCGCCTCCAGGCCCAGCTGAATGAGCTGCAGGCCCAGCTGAGCCAGAAGGAGCAGGCGGCTGAGCACTACAAGCTGCAGGTGAGGAGCCTAGTCCAGCCCAC
>NW_020175672.1:386005-390864 GCF_003031525.2 Neophocaena asiaeorientalis asiaeorientalis
GACAAGGCCAAGACTCATTATGATGCCAAGAAGCAGCAGAACCAAGAGCTGCAGGAGCAGCTGCGGGGCCTGGAGCAGCTGCAGACAGAGAACAAGGAGCTGCGGGCTGAAGCCGATCGGCTGGGCCGGGAACTGCAGCAGGCCGGGCTGAAGACCAGGGAGGCGGAGCAGACCTGCCGTCACCTCACCGCCCAGGTGCGCAGCCTGGAGGCACAGGTAGGGCCCTGGCTGCACTGATGCCCTCCTCTCCTCAGCCACCCCTGCTTAGGCCTCCCTTCACTCTCCCTCGGCTCTTTTTCCCAGGTTGCCCACGCTGACCAGCAGCTTCGGGACCTGGGCAAGTTCCAGGTGGCGACTGACACCTTAAAGAGCCGGGAGCCGCAGGCTAAGCCTCAGCTGGACTTGAGCATTGACAGCCTGGATCTGAGCTGCGAGGAGGGGACCCCACTCACTATCACCAGGTCAGGAGGCACCCTTCCTCCCTCTGTCTGTTGTCCTTTGAGCGCCCCCTGTTTATCAGGCTGTATCCTGGGCACTGGGGCTGTGAGATAAATAAAACGTGAACCCTTTGCCCTCTGGAAGCTTATTCTTAGAGAAAAATAAAGTATTAGAGGTATTAGACCAGATGTTTGTATATAGCACAGTGGGAGTAAATAAAAATGAGAGGTCAGAAAAGGCTTCATGGAGGCTGTCACTCCTGCTCTGAGTCTTGAAAGAAGCCGTAAGGGTGTGTCTGATGGATGGAGGAGGGTGGTGAGAGCAGAGGCCGAGAAAGAGCCTGGATGGGCTGGAACATGAAGTTGCAAGGGCTTGGGCCCAAGTCCCCGAGGACCGGCTGGACTCCCCACTGAGTGGGGGGTGAGCACATGTGTTGAGGAGCACATGGTCCGGTTTGCATCTTAGAAAGCCTGTCCTGATAGGGGAAAACTGAGACTTTAATAAAAACAATAAATGTGTTTTTAGACACTTATGTGTGTCAGACACTTATAAACACCTGAAAAGTATTCATTCATTTATCCCTTAACAACTCTGAGGAAGCGTCTATGATTATCTCCTTTCACAGATGAAATTGGGGCAGAGGGGCGGTCACTTGCCCAAGGTGCCACAGTGGCAGGGCTAGGCTTGAACCTGGGCAGCCTGGCTCGAGTCCTTGTTTGTCTCCACTCTGTCTCTCAGAGGCTGTTGTAAGTCTAGGTGAGAGGGGGCGAGGCAGGCAGGGAGGGGCGTGAGAGTGGAGTATGGTGTGGTTAGGAGAGCTCTCAGGAGACTCACTCGCTGATTGGGTTTGGCAGGAGAGGGAAGAGGTAGGACTGTGCCTGTGTTCGTGGCTGGGGGCTTGGGTGGAGGCTGCCCCTCCCAGCTCCTACTTGCTGAAATAGGAGATGCAGGAGGAGGAAAAGACAATGGACTTGGTTTGGGACATGTTCATTAGTTGTGGAATCCATGGGGGAGGTCTGGGGCTGTGGATATATGGGTCTGGGAGCAGGGTTTGGGAATTGCCAGTATTGAGTTCAGAGAGCCATGGAGTGGATAGGCTCACCAGGGATGGAGAATGGATGGAAGGCCAAGGTCAAGAACTCTCCTTGATACCTGTGAGAAATCAGAGAGGGTGGGGTGCTTGACCTAGTCTTCTTGTAATAATAAATGTAGGACTTGGTCGCTTTGGAGCAAAGGGATGGACAAAATGCCTTGTAGCCCCAGGAATGGCACCTCAGCAGATGTTTTCCCCACAGCAAGTTGCCTCGTACCCAGCCAGATGGCACCAGCATCCCTGGAGAGCCAGCCTCGCCCATCTCCCAGCGTCTGCCCCCCAAGGTAGAATCCCTGGAGAGTCTCTACTTCACCCCCATCCCCGCTCGGGGTCAGCCTCCCCTGGAGAGCAGCCTGGACTCCCTGGGGGATGTCTTCCTGGACTCAGGCCGGAAGACCCGCTCCTCTCGTCGGCGCACCACGCAAATCATCAACATCACCATGACCAAGGTCAGGCTGCTGCAAGTGGGGCTGCAGGGTAGCAATGCTTGCTTCCTCCCAAGGGCATCTTTCCATCGGGTCCTCAAAACAGCCTCAAGAAGCAGGCAGGGCTGACCAGTCCATACCCACAGATGGGAAAGCTTAAGGGTGGTGACTTGCTTAGGCCTCTGGTAGAAAGGGGCAGGGCTGGACTTGGCTGCCTGTCCACTGACTCTAAGGCTGCCGTCCTCTCCGTGTACAGCAATGACCCTGTGAAGGCTTAAGGGAGACAATGTGGAGAAGTTGCAGTCCAGCCCGTGCCTCCCCGCACACCCCTGGGTACACCCTTGGGTAGCTGAGATGCGTTGTGGTTGCCCAGTGGGCTGCCTGCCTGGCTGGGGGCTCTGGTCCTTGTTTCCATAGCACTAGGAGGTTGGGGAGGAGAGGAGGGGGGCATCTCTGGTGGGGAGAAGCTGGAGAAGTTCTAAAAGATGGTCAGGGCCCTGGCACACTTGGGCGGAAGGACACTGTGGGATGAACCCGACAAGCTCAGGAGACGTGAGTTCTAGCCCCAGCTCTGCCGCTTCCTTGCTTTGTGCCCTTTGGGCCAGTCACTTCATTCCTTTGCACCTCACTTCAGGTCTGATGCACTCTGCCTTCCCTCCCTCAAAGCATTGTTAACAGACTCAATGGAAAAATGGACAGAAAAGAGTCTTGACAGCCTCAGCACCTTGTGTGGGATTCTGGCAACAAGGCCCATTTCTTGCAGAAGTGCAGCTAAGGACCCCATGCAAGGCAGCGTGGATACGTGCAGCCGTGGGGTCTGAGGCGCTTCGGGAAGGGGAACGGGAGGCTTCTTGATGGGGTGTCAGGGCCCCTTTCCCTACTACAACAGGTGCATCCTCTCTTCTAGAAGCTAGATGTGGAGGAGCCAGACAGCGCCAACTCCTCCTTCTATAGCACGCAGTCTGCCCCTGCTTCCCAGGCTGGCCCGAGAGCTGCCTCCTCCACCCAGTCTCTAGCCCGCCTGGGCTCTCCCGACGACGGCAACTCGGCTCTGCTAAGCCTGCCTGGCTACCGGCCCACCACTCGCAGCTCCGCTCGCCGCTCCCAGGCTGGGGTGTCCAGCGGGGCCCCTCCAGGTGAGGGGATTGTGGGGACTTAACACACCCAAAGATTAGACTGGAAGCAGATCCTGGCACAGGGAAGGGACAAGCTTTTAAAAACCCAAGGCTGGCTTCCTGGCCGCCACCCAGCACCTCACCTGCCTCTCCTCCGTGCAGTCTGAGGGTCTTGCCTGTTGTCACATCAAGGGGCTGTGCTGGGCAATAACACTGATGTCATTCTCAGCCAGGCTATAAACCAGAAAACACATGAAGGGCCTGCCAGAGAGGCCAGACTGGCCTGGGAGCTACGCTCAGATTCTTTTCTGAGGCTCTTGCCTTCAGGGACCACTCTGGGTATCGATTCCTGGCCCTCCATTAGTTTCTCTCGGTGTCACAGCCTCTGCATATGACCCCAGGGAGGAAGCAATGAGCCAGTCCCCAGGGTAGGGATGGTCTGTGAGCCCCGAGCCTGAATCTGCAGCACTGAGCAGAGCAGGGTTCTGGGGTGCTAGGCTTGAAGTTCAAGGGCTAGGTGCATGGGAGTGGTGGCAGCAAAGGCTGGCGGGATGCTATCTCCCCCCTCTCCTCCTGGCCTTCCAGCCCCACTTGCTCCAATTTCCTCACCCTCCACAGGCAGGAACAGCTTCTACATGGGCACTTGCCAGGATGAGCCTGAGCAGCTGGATGACTGGAACCGCATTGCAGAGTTGCAGCAGCGCAATCGAGTGTGCCCCCCGCACTTAAAGACCTGCTACCCTCTGGAGTCCAGGGTGAGCTCTGGGGCCCCCTGCCATGGACCTGCCCCTGCTGGCTCACCTCTTCCTCGTCATCCCACCCCAGTGCCCTGGCCTGCCGAGGAGGGTGACCTGCTTCCAGTCAAATAGCTGGCAGGGAGGGAGCTCAGGGGTGAAGGTCCTGTGGGTGGGCAGGAGCTTGAAGAGGTCTCTTGGGACTGCTCTTTGCAGCCATAGTGGAGGGCGTAGGTGGGGAGCTTTTTGCGATAGGAAGGCTCTAGCTGCTCCACAAGCTAGGCCAGTGAAGAGAGTTCTGGGGCGGTCCTGCTCCACCTCCAAACAGCTTGGCTCCACCGACCACTTTTTCTACCCCACACAGCCTTCCCTGAGCCTGCCTACCATCACAGATGAGGAGATAAAAACTGGTGACCCCCGGGAGACCCTGCGCCGAGCCAGCATGCAGCCAGCCCAGATAGCTGAGGGCGCTGGCATCACCACCCGGCAGCAGCGCAAACGGGTCTCCGCAGAGCCCCACCAGGGCCCTGGCACCCCCGAGGTGGGTGACGTCGGCTCCCATGTCTTTTCCAGCACGTTTGCAAAGTTGATTAGCGGGGAGGCTCCTGGCTCAGAAGGGGGACGGGTGCTGGTTGGACACGGTCTACTTGTCCTCTTGAGCTGTCTGGCTTAACTGTCCTCTTCCCCATAGTCTAAGAAGGCCACCACCTGTTTCCCACGCCCCATGACTCCCCGGGACCGACATGAAGGGCGCAGACAGAGCACTACCGAGGCCCAGAAGAAAGCAGCTCCAGCTGTTGTTAAACAGGTTAGTCAGGGGCTGAAGGGAGACCCTGGAGGGGCCTTGCTGGCAGAGCCCTGGAGCAGCAGGTTGGCCTGGGAGGCCAGTGGCACCCCCAGTTTGACAGCCTCTCCCTACAGGCTGACCGCCGCCAGTCGATGGCCTTCAGCATCCTCAACACACCCAAGAAGCTCGGGAATAGCCTTCTGCGGAGGGCAACCTCTAAGAAAGCCCCATCCAAGGCCTCCCCCAACCCCCGCAGTGGGACCCGCC
>NW_020175672.1:390889-484311 GCF_003031525.2 Neophocaena asiaeorientalis asiaeorientalis
CCGCCGCTCTCCTCGCATCGCCACCACCACAGCCAGTGCCGCCACTGCTGCCGCCATCGCCGCTGCCACTGCCACCCCTCGGGCCAAGGGCAAGGTGGAGGCACTGTCAGGGAAGGGAGAGGGTTCGGCTCTTAGGAACCTGGTAGGAGCATGGGCACCCCCCCCAGCCCCCACCAGCCACCCCAGGGGCTGCTTCCAGGCAGGGCTGAGCTAGGCTGCTGGAGGGCAGGGGGCTGAGAGCAGGTGCTCCCGGCCTGGTTAGCTGCTCCTTATGGAGGAGAGGACACGCCTCCATTTCTCCTGAGAGCACCCAGAGCTGCTTAGGCACAGCCAGCCACTGGTAACCTGAAGGTAGATTGGGTCCAGGGCCACACCAAGGAGGGGACCCTAGTCTGGGTGTGGGGGGACAGGGGGGTTTCCCCAGCCCACTGGTGCAGCCGGGCACCGAGTCTCCTCCACTTGAGTGACTGTCTCTCTCTCTTCCAGGCAAAGCAATAAAGAGCCGGCACCAGTGAGTGGCCCCACCTGTGTCCTTGATGCTGCCCTCGCCTGGTCCTTCTTGTTCTGTCCCTTTCAGTGCCTTCTCTCAGCTCCCAGGCCAGCAGTGGCCAAACCCCTATAGACAGTGACGCCTGCCCACACCCCGGCCTGGTACCCGGACCTTCGCCAGGTGAACAGGTGTGTCCTCAAGAGTTGGCCCGGAGCCTGGATAGTCTGGGTCCTCTCCCTGCCTCACCTCCTGATGTTTTCTTAGAGCAGTCACTTCTCCAGCACCATCACAACAAGATTTGGGGCTGGCTTTGAGTGGCAGGGTCCTTGGGCCCAGTCAGTCCTCTCAGCCTCTGGATCTAGAAGGGACCGACCATTGGAGGAGCAGGCCCTGGTCCCTGCTGCTCCTGGTGGCTGGGCCGAGCAAGGGCCCTTGCTTTTGAAGTCCAGGACTGGGCATTGACCTAGTGGGAGCGCCCCACCCCCAGATGCTCCCATCCACCCAAGGGCACAGTTGCCCAAAGGATGCTCTTTTCCAGGAGAAATGGGCCCTGTGCCTCAGTGGGGGATGGGGGCGGGGGGCAGCCTTCAGTGGCAGCTCATCCCCTTCCTTCCCCAGATTTCACTGGGGTGGGATTTGGAGTGATGGGAAGGTTTTTAAGGGCCAGGGATGGATCTTTTCTAAATGTTATTACTTGTAAATAAAGTCTATTTTTCTCCCTTGAATGCCGAGACGCCTTGATCTGTGTGGGAAAAGTAGGGAAGCCTGGGCTTTTTAGAACAGCGTACCTTTGTCCCTGTGGAGACTCCAGACCCACATACCTTCTCTCAGATCCCTTCTCCTGGCCTTTCTCAGGCCACAGGATCTTCCCACACTCCATTTCTGGCCTCTGCTCCTGAGGAGCATTATGGGCTGGCCTCTTCTCTTCTGAGGGCCTGTGTCCCCTGAATCTGGTTTTGTCTGTAGCTTCTGAGTGGCATTCTCTCTCCTCTTCCCACACTCCCTCCTCAGACAGGCCACGTTCTGTGAGTAGAATGATGGCCAAAAGGATAAATGAATGGGCAGACATCAGTACACCACCACTGAAGATCATTTATGAGCACCCGTCGTAGGTCTTGCTGGGGTGACAGAGATACAGCTATGGGTCAGAAGCAGCCTCTCCCCGCATACCTTCCCTGGGACAGTCGAAACAAATACGTTAAGTCGATGCAGAGTGTGGCCTGGGCTGAGAGCGTGTAGACCTCAACGAAGAGGTGGCATTTCAACCAGGCTTTGGAGCTTGGGGTTCATTATCAGGATGGTGAGGCTGAGGGGACTTGCTGGAGGACAGGGCTTCTTGTGTCGGGGGTACGCTCGTCTTCAGCCCAGCCTGGGGGAGTGAAGCAAACAAGGATCAGGGCCAAGGTGGGAGGGACATCCCTTGTCACTTTTCTCCAGGCCACGCCTCCCCTGCCTGAATCCTGTTCCTTTTAGTTTCCGCCTCAGGCTCGGGGAATTGGTGGGCATTAGCTGGAGGCTGCTGTGGACAGAGCCCACCCTTTCCTCCCCACGCCAAAGCAGAGCTCCTCCTGTCCCTGGAGTCCATCCCTCGGGTTCCTCACCCAGAGTTGGGCCAGGACGAGGTGACGCTGGGCAGTCTGCCCAGGATCTGAGAAAACACAGGAGAAGTTGGTGTCTCGCAGGGCGGGGCTCAGCTCCTCCAGCACCAAGGCCCTCCACAGCTGGGTCCTCGTGCCCCTGTGCTCCCGCCTGGAGCAGAAGAGAAGGAAAGGCCATGAGAAGACCGTAGGAGGAGGCCTCCCTCCCACCGGCCTCATCGCCGCGCCCCTCACCTGGTGCTGCCCTCCCGCAGCCGGCCCGGGAGGTGCTCGATGAAGGAGCTGTTGCCCAGCCAGTAAAGGATGCTGAAGTGGGGGAAGCGGCTGCAGGCAGTACAGGACAAGGTCAGCGTTCCATCTAGGGACACGTGTGGCTGTTAACCCGACTGTACAGCAGACCCTCCCCTCTGCCACGCTGTGGCCTGCCCACCCTGCCCAGCTTCCCAGCTGCCATGATCCAGGAACCTGGAGTGGAGAGTCTGTTAAGAGAAGTGCGGTCATCTACCAGGGGATCCCGGCTGAGTAGGAGGAATTTGGGGACGGGTCCTTGGTCTAGGTCCTTGACTCCTGACCTTTCTTTTTCAGAATGACCCTTTCTAGCACCCAGCTCCAGTGACTCTAGGAGCCCTGGCTGAGGAGACAGCACCAGTAGGCCACCGCTCCTCTGAGGAGGCCAGAGGGCAAGTGGGCTCTGGGAGGAGGGGCTGGGCTTGCAGCCACTGCAGTCAAGGCTCTGGGAGTCCGCTGACTGTTCCTTCTGTCTGAATCCTCTCCGTCCCCTTTGACAGGGAGCATCTTGGGAGCTGCGAGCTGAGCCCTGTGCCACAATGGCGATGCTGGCGGGGAGAGGAAGTCAGTGCTCAGCCAAGCTGACCTGGTTGGTGGTGGGCTACATGACAGAAGGTTGGGGGACAGGTGCTCAGAAACCAACCCCACCCTTGGTGCCTCCGTGCCCTCAGCCCACCCTATGACCACCGTGCCCTCCTGGGCTCCCATCAGAATGGCTCCTTACTCAGTGAGACTTCCACTTCCGGCCAGGTCACCTCCAATGCTGGGCACTGCTTAGCTGTCGGGAGCGCTGGGGGCCGGGAGGGGCAGGTGTCCTTTGCGATCCCAGCTGAGGCAGTGGCAGCTGTAGTGACCTGAGGCACAGGTGTGGCTCTGGCCAGGTGGGAGACGATGTGGGCACAGAGGAGCAGGGCCCAAAGAGGGCTGGGGTCTGAAGAAAGGACAGTCACAGAGGTCAGCAGCTGTCTGACCTCCGGGGATTGCCCAGCATCCTAGCTCGGATGTTGGCTAGAGAGGGAGTTGCTGCCAGGATGTAAGTCTGGCAGAGATTCTTGGGCTCTGCCCAGGGATCGGGAGAGGCAGAAGAACTCCTCAAGCCCCACCTCTTGGCCCTTTTTGAATGGAGCACAGGGAAACCTTGGAATGGAGCCAGAGCCACAGCATCCGGGCGGAGGCCGAAAGCAACAGCACAGCAGCTGAGGGGAGCCCACCTGGGGGTGAGGCTCAGGGCCAGCCACATGGCTCCACTCTGGTCTCAGGATGCCCCCCACCCCTCCACCTGCACGTGCACAGCCCCAGGTCCCACCTGGAATCCAGTTCTGTCTCATGGTCGTGATGCGTGTGTCAGGAGCTGGCACGCCTGGATCTATATATCTGTGACAACTTCCTCCTCTCTGGGGGAGGCGGGGGAGGAGATGGTGAAAAACTGCTGCTCCCACGTCTTCTGAGTGGCTTGCTTAGATCCCAGGCATACGTGTGGCCTTCTTCCTGTGGACTCCACAGCCCCTCCCTACCTCTAATTTTTCAGTGGGCTGTCAGGCACTGCTATTTACTCTGTCCTGTCCACCTGTGACAACTCCTGGAGGACTGGCATCGGGCATAGGCTAGAGCTCTTCCAGCCCCTAAAAACAAAGCCAGGGGATCCCCACCCTAGCTCTTATTACCATCAACATTATACTGGTTACTAGTCCAATCTAACCCCTTCATTACAGGCATGGAAACTGAGGCCCAAAGAGGACCAGGGACTTACCTAGTCACAAAGGGAGGTAAAGTTCTCTCCACTGCCAGAGCTGGTTCTGGGAAGGGCAGAATATAGTGAAATCCTTCTGCGAAAGCACTGACCTCTCCCTTCTATTTCACTTTCACTTTTATTTAACCAGGGAATCTAGAGCAGGCTCTGGCTACCAAGAGAAGGCACACATACATGACAGCAGTCTGACCCCAGTCCTTAAGGTTCCTGCACACTGCGCCTCTTCCTGAGCCGGAGTTCACAGTGGCCAGGAACTGGCCAGTAACCTTCTTGCTAACTCCCAGGCCCCCTGCTTTCTAGATGGTATCAGCCTGGGGTCTTTAACCTTCCTCAGGCCCACCCTCCCAGGGGCACACAGGGCATGAACCAATGAAAGAGTCTCTCACACATGAATTCCTCCATCCCAGCCAACGGTCAGGACTTCGGTGTCCACCTTTGCTCTTCTACGTGAACAGGCCTCCTGCTTCTTCCTTCACAGCCACACCATATTCAAAGGGACAACTCTCCTAGTCACTGGAGACCCCAAGCTGGATCACTCTGACCATTTCAGACTCCATGTCACACCAGCCCATCCACATTCTGGCCTTTCTCAGGCTCCCCACCTCCCTCCAACCAGCAACCCAATGACCACCCATCACTCCCATGAATCCTTCTCACTTCTGTCCTCCCAGCCCCTTGGCCAGAGCTACAGATCTAAGTTCACCAGGAAGTCTAGATTCCCCCTACCTGGTTCACAGGAAGCCCTGAAAAACCCTCCTTTCCGGAACCCCCCGTTTTTGGAGCTCCACAGCTCAGCTCAGCTGCGTCTGGCCCCACGTGAGCCACACCATGGGAGCTACACTGAGAGCACCTCCAGGCCTTGTGGGCAGGAACCTCTCAGACTAGCCGAGCACTTGGAACACAAGCTGGAGCACTGGACCTAAGAGGAGGAGAGGGTGCTTCCCAGGGTAAGAGGGCACGTATCCAGCACTGGCTCGAGCAACTGTGAAGGACCAGATCCAAGTGTCTGGGATCAGGAGGATGGGATGCTGGGGACAGAGCCAGGGAGGCCAGGAGGTGGAATTAGGTTTGGAAGACGTGTCCGAACACTGCTGCAATCCCAAGGGTTTTGTGTGCGTGTCGTATGCGTGTGCGTGTGTATGTATAAAAACCCGACTCATTCCCAATGAGACGTGGAGACTAAAAGTCAACTCCTCTTCTCCAGGGCTCTAGCTGACATTTTCATCTTCTCAGTTCCTCCCCCACCGCCTGCCCCAGGAGCTTCTGTGCTGTTATATGCAGAGAAACTCCTCCCTAGGAACACCAGTGTCTCCAGCAGTTAGGTCAGGAGGCAAAGCTGCCCAGGACTTCAGAGACACAGTCCTTTGGGGAAGTGGGTGGGGATGCGAGGGAGAGGAGGCAGGACTCTACCTGTGAGTGTAACCAAGGTCAGAGTCGGGCTGCTGGGAGGTCATGGGACTCAGGACTGTTGAAGTATGAAAAGACAACCTTGGACAGCCTGGCCTCGGTTCTCACATGAGCCTGATGCAGGGGTACGGGGGACAAAAGTGATGCTCCCTGTCGCCATTCCACTCTCTGAGGATGAGCCCACTGGCATGCAGACCTCAGAAGCCACGGCTGGGTAAGAGAAGCCAAAGCTGAGAGTGATCCGCGAGAGGGGTGGTGGTGGCAGGGCACTGACCTCAGATGGTGAGGACAGTCCCCCAGCGATGGCGCAGGGCACCTTCTGCTACAGGACGAAAGCCCGGCATTCCACCTTGCTCAGGGGTGTTGGGCAGGGCCAACCATCCCCAGGCCCCGGCTCTCAAATGGGAAGAGCAAGAGGCAGCAAGGGCCAGGCACCCATGGGGACTGCAGGGAAAGAGGTGGGAAGAAGAAAAGCAAGATGGATGTTCAGCTTTCCAACCCAGCTCACGGAGCTTTATTCAGAATGGATGACAAGATCCTGCTTGGTTCTTACTGCACTTGAAGGGCCATATTCCCTAGGAACCCAGCACGGAAGGACCACGTTTGCCCTCCCATTTCCTTCAAAATTCCTAGGACCAGAGCTGGGGCCTACCTGGAACCCCTTTTCAGAGCCCATACTTAACCTGGGCCTGACCCTCTTCCCACCCACCTCACCACTTGTGTTGCCAGGCCCAGGCAGGACTCATGGATGACAAGGCTGACATGAGGATATTCCTTGGGCTGGGAATCCCCTGGCAGCTTCAAGGGAACAATGTCTGACCACAGGAAGAAGTCTCACATCTGTCATAGTTCTTCTACCACGCACACACACACACACACACACACGCTCTCCGGCTTTCAGGGAAGGAAGTGATGTGGCAGTGGCCTTCAGCACATGTCACCACTTCTGGGCAGAGGATCAGCTTGCACAAGCGGCCCTCAATCACCGCTGCCAGCAGTAACCCCTGTGGCCCAACTATGTATAGATGGTCTTTGTTCTTGGCTGAGTACAGCCCCACTTAGTGGGAGGTTCCCAAGTTGCTACAGCTCTGGTCACCCCCACACAAATCCCCCGTGAATTCCGAGGTCCTAGAGCTTCCCTTGCTGCAAAAGTTATGACAAGGTCCCACTTGTCTCCACCAGCCTACGGCCCCCAACAGGGAAGACGGAGCCAGACAACGCCCAACTGTGGCCTTAGCCAGGGAGGACGGAGGACACCTCACCCCTCAGTGCTCATCAGTGGCACTGGCCGGAGCTCCTTGGCTCTTCCACACTGAGTGTACCAGGCTCAAGCCCCACATACGGAAGGAAGGGGAGGTGGGCTGGGGCTCTCGGCCAGAGAAGAGATGGCTCCTTTACACCAAAAATGTTGGGGCTCTGCTCCTGCCCTGCTCAAGCAGAGAGGCTGAGGCCTGGAGGAATTGGGGCAATTCCTATGCTCCACAATAAAAAAGGTTTTTAAATATATTCATCAAAATAGTTTTCTTTTAAAAATCCCCCCACTGCTGACAGCCCCACCTGCTGGCTCTCCATCATATCCCTCCCCAGCCCGGACACAGCCGGAGGGGTCCTGAGTGGCCCGAGTGCCCCTTTGAGTCTTTCCCACCCAGGAGGTCTTGGAGGGCAAGGAGGAGAGTGCCCTGAGGTCCATGGTGGGTGGATGCTCTTCTTCCTGACTATTCCAGGCCCAGGATATAGTTGATGCCTTGCACCAGGCCAATGATGACAGGCTGCCAGGCTACCAAGTATCGAAGCCAGTCCAGCAGTTGCCCGTACATGACATGAGGCCTCTCCCAGCTGTCACTGCGTCAAAGAAAAGAGGTTACGTGTTCGAGTTGCTAAGGTTGGTCTAGGGGATGGGTGAGAGGGTCTACCTACACTTTCCAGATGCTCCACAGAAATGGGCCTACAGAGAAAGGAAGCTGCTTTCTAGAAAGCCCCACCCAGCCCCTATATGTTGGAATGCAGGGCTAAACCCAGAGAATGGGGGCAGGAGGGCAGAGAGGACCAGTGCAGAAGATCGGACAGATGCGGGAGAGGGTGGAGGGGTGAAACTAAGCTCTCCATGACCAACATACAGACAGGGCTCCGCATAACCTTCTAAGATTGGACCGCCAGTGTGCCCGAGACTGCTGTAGATTATGGGTGATGATGGCATCAGGGAGGCAGGGAGTGGGATAAGGTAACCCAAAGGTTCTTGGATTGTCCAAAATGAGAGGTTTTCTAGGTCAAGGAAGGAATTGAGTCTCGGGACAGAGGCATGAGGGGGCAGAGCAAGAGGCTGGTCATAGGGGATAACCCCAGGCAAAGGCTCTAAGGAATCCCCACCCAAGGGCACTGAGCACCAGGCCCTACTGAGGCCAAGCGGCCCCTGGAGATAAGTCCCTTCCTTTCACTTTACAGCTAACTGCCGGGCAAGACATGGAGGGGGAGCCTGGGAAACCAGCTCCGGGGAAAGCACAGGTTGAACCTCATGAGACTATGGGGAATCCCTCTGAAGGCATCAGAAAGCACAGCCGGGCCCAGTCCTGAGAACTAAGGGAAGCCCCAACCCTGAGCTTGACCATGGAGTTACTAAACTGTTCCTGAACTAGACCCTAGAAGAACCAAGCAAGGAACCTTAAAGGGGAACACAGTGGCCCCGCACGGCCCAGCTAGTGTCCAGGGGACAGGGAACCCTGGCACAGAGAGGAAGGGCAGCTGGGAGAAGTCCCTGGATCCCAGGGGAAAGGCGGGGGGGGGCGGGGGTGGCCAAAGAAGTGGCTGGGTACTTTCCGACAGACAGGCTGCAGGGAGGAAGCGGAGGCTGAAGGCAAAGTGGGGAGGGCTGGTCAGGTAGGGAGGGGCAGCTCAGAGGAGCACAGGTCCTGTGTTCAGGTGGATGAGGACAGGGGTCCCCGCCTTCCCTGTACCTTGCAGGTCCTGCACAGGCACAGAGCTGGTCTCCAGCCCTGCCTGTCACAGGTAAGGCACAACCCATTAGTTATATCACCTTGAACAAATTATTCAATCTTTAAACTGTTTCACTGGTAAAACGAGGATAATATTACCCAGGTCATAAAGCTCTAGAGAATCAAGTGAGCTAATACGAGTAAAGCACTTAGCACAGTGCCAGGCACATAGTAAGCAAGCAGTAAATGGTAGCTGCTATCACCACCGATTTACCCTTGAGGAATCCTGAACCAAGAGGAGAAGCTGAGCTGCTGGTCCTGCCCCACATCCCACCCACTTCCCGAGACCACAAGCTGCATGGACTGGTGGGCAGCAGCCAGGCTGGGGGCAGGACGGAGGGCCCCAACACCCACCCGGATGCAGGCCAGTACTTTCTTACCACTGCCCACTCCCAAAAAGAACCCAAACAAAGGATACGGGTTGCTGAACATCCTCTTGAGGTCTACCTTCTCCTTGCAGTAGGGACACGTCTGCTTCTTTCCCACAATGCACCAGCCGCGGATACAGAACTCGTGGAATCTGAGCACCACTGGTCAAGGGAAATGGTGGGCAGCCAGGATGGCACTCCAACCCCATGCTGGTCTTCAAGGTGCCCAGGCCCTAGCTCTGGAGGAGGGTTCAAATCCTGGCTTCACCTCTTATCAGTTGTATAATCTTGGGCAAGTCCCTTCTCTCTGACCCTGCTTCGTCATATGTGAAGTGAGGATAATGAACTCTGCCTTACAGGGCTGTTATGGGGCAAAACGGAGATAACACATGGTACAGAATGGGAGCTGAGTAAGGACGTGGTAAATGTCACAAGTGCTATTCAGGCAGATTTGATTCTGAAACTGAGGGCGCCAGTTAGAGGGTGTTCCTCCCCTGTGACTGACCCAGTCTCAGGGCAGCTAGTGCAGCTGCCGGCTCCTTTCTGATCCAGCCAGGCTACATGTAAGAGTGGCTCCCGTCTGTGAGAAGGAGCAAAGGAGGCAGCCGTTTCTACTCCTGGGGGTTGGCTTCCCTAGCAGAGGACATCACCCAAATGTCTGCTTCTTGTGACTCCCCTACCCTCAAAGGTCTGGACAGCACGCCCAGGGCCTCAAAGGTCTGGACAGCACGCCCAGGGTCATGACCACACCCTTCCCTCCCTGACTGGAGTGTGCACGTGGCAAGAGAGACGTGGCCCAGGAGCTCTAGGCAGGATACACATGATTGCAAGACAGCCTATACGTGTTCTCGATGATGCCCTCTTCACTGACATCCACAAAGATCTGCTGCCCACACACGGCACACACACTGTCCGAGAGGTGTTTGGTGGGCATGCCCGACTCACTGTAGAACTGGGAGAGAAGAGCAGGAGGAAAAGACAGAAAAGACGTGAGAATCAGCCAAAGTGGGAAGGTACCACAAAGGCCTTAGGTCTTCTGTAGAGGAGGTGACATGGTAGGGGGAGTCCCCAGAGCTAGAGAATATCTCATACACCAGATCGCCCTCATCTTTGCTGGGCAGATGGGTGAAAGGAAGTCAGATCTGATAGGACCTGAAGACTGGGAGAGTCAGCATCAGGGACAAGGAGAATGGGAAAAAGAAGGGCTCAGAGATGGTGATTGGGAACTACGTCAGTGAAGCCACTGTGCAGCCAGATTATGGTTCCATCAGAGATGGACAACATCTCTTCTCCAAGATTCAAAACAGTGAAACATCTGGTGCAATGCTGGTTTGGTGACAAGGGCATTCTCAGACACTTGTGGCAGAAGCAAAAGAGGTTCAACCCTTTTGGACAGCATTTGGCATGATGTCTCAAACTGTCACACCATTTAACCCATTAATTTCACCTTAAGGAGTTTAAAGGAGTAAAAATATCAAAAAAGCTTCATGCATACAGATACTCATTTAAGTGTTATTTATAATTAAAGAAGCAAAGAGTTTGGCAATCCCTCTTAAAGTTAAATGTGGAATTACCATATGACACAGCAATTCCATTCTTAGGTACATACTCCTAAAGAATAAAAACAGAGACTAACCACACACTTGTATACCAATGCTCATAGCAGCATTATTCACAAATAGCCAAAAGGTGTAAACAACCCAAGTGTCCGGAAACAGAAGCATGGATAAACAAAATGGGGTCTATCCCTCCAATGAAATGTTATTCAGTCATAAGAATAATGAAGTTCTGATACATGTTACAACATGCAGGCACCTTGAAAATATTACACTAAGTAAAATAAGACACAAAAGGATAAACATTGTATATTATTCCATTTATATAAAATATCTACAAAAGGCAAATTCATAGACAGAAAATAGATTAGAGGTAACCAGCGGTGGGAGGAGGAAATGGGGAGTTACTGCTTAATGGGCACAGTCGCTGTTTGGAGTGATGAAAAATTCTGGAAGTAGACAGTACACTTAAGGATGGCTAAAATGGTGAATTTTATATTACATATATTTTATTTAAAAAATAGTAAAAATCAAAAACAAGAGAAGAAGTGGAAATAACCATAAATGACCAACAATAGAAGAATGCCTCAATAAATTATACTCAAGGGACTAGAGAGGTGGTGGGTTAACTGAAGCTTGAGATATAACACTGAGTGTCAAAAGCAGGGTACAAAATTGGAGGCACAGTATTATTGGTACATATATATGTAAAGACAATCCAAATCTATCAAGAGATCAGAAGGAAATGTATGAGAATATTCACACCAGTGATGTCTTGGTAGTAGGATTATAGGTGATTTTTTTTTTCTTTTGCCTATTTTTCTGTACTCAAATTTTCCTTAATGAACATATATTACAAGCAAACCTCAGAGATATTGAGGGCTCGGTTCCAGAACACCACAATAAAGCAAGTCACGTAGATTTTTTGGTTTCCCGGTGTATGTAAACGTTATGTTTATACTTACTGTAGTCTGTTAAGTGTGCAACAGCATTATGTCTAAAAAACCAATTACAATAATAACATCAAAGATCACAGGTCACCATAACGAATATAATAATAATGAAAAAGTTCGAAATATTGTAAGAATCACCAAAATGTGACACAAAGACACAAAGTGAGCAAATGCTGTTGGAAAATGGTGCTGATAGACTTGCTTGATGCAGGGCTGTCACAAACCCTCAATTTGTAAACAAAACAAAACAAACACAATTATCTGCGAAGCGCAATAAAGGAAAGCATAATAAAACGAGGTATGCTCATACTTTATAAGATTATGTATTACCATGGTTAATCACAATGGATAACCAATTCCATGCTCCAAAAAGAAATTCCAAATTTTGCATACTTTCCTTGTGGTTTATTATTGTTAAATAGCTACAGAGCATTTCCCCTTCACCCCAAGGAGAAAAGACTTGAATTTTATTTGTTGATATAGTCTAAGACCTATTGTTTTTTTTTCTTTGCACTGTCCTAAAAATTATGGTAAAACACACATAACACAGAATTTACCATTTTAACTATTTTAAAATATACAGTTCGGTAATGTTAATAAGTATATTCACATTGCTGTGCAGCTAATCTCCAGAACTTCACATCTTGCAAAACTGTAAAATGAATTTTTAGACAGGATTCTACATTTATTATTACAATTTTATCTGTACCTATAAGGGAAATAGATTATACTTAGCCTTTTTGTATTTTCTTAACTTGGGTTTGCTCTGTTTTTTATTTCCAAGCAACTGCCTTCTGAAAAAGCCACAGCCCTGAAGCTGGGTGAGGGATAGCAGTGGAGGAGGGGTGGGCATACAAGTGCTGGGATAGGGAGTAAGGAGGATGGTGACAGCCAGATCAGACACAGCTACACCTGCCAGAACCTCTGCTCAACATGGAGGCATCTCTGACTCCAAGCTGCCCTTATAAGAAATGGGCTCGCTTGACTCCCAAGAGTCCTCAAGCGTAGAAGGTAGAGCCACACCACCCCAAGAATCCATGAATAGAGAGCTTCCTGCCTTCACCCCTACCTCACCATCTTACAAAACTGTCTGAAGTGGCTCAAGGTGAACTCGTTACTATCACAGAACACCAGAGCAGCCCCGTCCCTGGGGAAACCAAAGCCCAGAAAGCAAAGAAACTAGCTGTGACGAGAACCCAGCCCCTCTGACTCCTAACCCAAGTTCTACCCAAGACGTCCATTAACATCTGCTGAATGCTGCAGAAAGATCAGCTACTTAGCTCACTGAGGGCCAGTAATTCAAAAGGTTCTGATATGTTTATCGAGAGTGCAAAAGGATAAGCAAGAGTTAGGGCAGAGCCAAACCTGTAGAAGCCCACTAACTGCAACTCTCCAAAGCTGGAATCTGAATGTTAGTGTTGAGGGGACCTCTGAGAAACACTTCTCCAGCGCTCAAGAGGCTTATGGCTCTGAAATATGTCTGGCTTAGAATTTCTAGGCACATGAACTGAACAGAGAGAAAATAGGCCAAGAAGTCTGGGTCCAGCTCTGGCACTGAGTCCCTGCACAATCATGCAGCACAGGAACATGGCCACTCACTCTGGCCCACAGCGTTGGCAGTGAAATAAGTGGGAACACCTCAACTCAGGAGATGGGTGAGAGCTCTGAGGAAGAGCTTTACGTCAAATCATCCCTGAGTTCTGCCCCAAGACACTGGGGCAAGGGATACAGGATGCAAGAGAACTTAGATGAGGTAATGAGAGTAGGAGGGATGCCCAGGAAAATGTCTATTAGGCCCCTAGCTTCTGGAGTTCTCCCCACAAGCTAATGTGGCAACAGGCCGGCAGGGTCAAATCCCACAAATTTTCAACAAAGTTATCAGGTAAGCCTGTCAAGTCAGGAAGGGCCCAGCAACCCTGCGGTTTGCAGAACCCACAGAGACTGTATCAGGAGGCACTGAGGCTGAGTAGGGTAAAGTACAGGGAGGCAGATTTCAGTTTAACCTCAAGAGCCTGATGCCTCAGGGTGGAAAGGGCTCAAGGGGCCACATAATTTGTCAGGATTAGACGCACCACATTTCCATCCTCTGTCACTTACTATCTTGATGACCTTGAGCAAGCCACCCAAATTCTTCTTTCCTTCCATCAGAATATATTGGGCATCTACTAAGTACCAGCCACTGGACTGGGTCCCTGGGCTAGAATGCTGGAAAAACACAGACCTGGCCTCTGTCCTCATGAAACCTAGAGCTAGGGGGGACTGACATTAAATAAATAAGTATTGGGCTTCCCTGGTGGCGCAGTGGTCGAGAGTCCGCCTGCCGATGCATGGGACGTGGGATCATGCCCCGATCTGGAAGGATCCCACATGCCGCGGAGCGGCTGGGCCAGCGAGCCATGGCCGCTGAGCCTGCGCACCCAGGGCCTGTGCTCCGCAATGGGAGAGGCCACAGCAGTGAGAGGCCCACGTACCGCAAAAAAAAAAAAACACTAAAAAAAAAAACCTAAAAATAGAGTTGCCACATGATCCAGCAATCCCACCCCTGGGCATATATCCAGACAAAACTATAATTTGAAAAGATACATGCATCCTTTATGTCCACAGCAGCACTATTTACAACAGCCAAGACATGGAAACAACCTAAATGTCTATCAACCAATGAATGGACAAAGAAGATGTGGTACATATGTATACAGTTGAATATTACTCGGCCATCAAAAAGAATGAAATAATGCCACTTGCAGCAACATGGATGGATCCAGAGATTATCATACTAAGCAAATAAGTCAGAAAGAGAAAGAAAAACACCATGTGGTATCACTTATATGTAGAATCTAAAATGCAACACAAATCAATGTATCTATGAAACAAAAACAGACTCACAGGTATAGAGAACAAACTTGTGGTTGCCAAGGGGTAGGGGGGATAGAGGAAGGAAGGAACGGGAGTTTGGGATTAGCAGAGGCAAAATATTATATAAAGGATGGATAAACAACAAGGATAAACAACAAGGTCCTACGTATAGCACGGGGAACTGTATTCAATTTCCTGTGACAAACCATAGTGGAAAAGAATATGAAAAAACTGAGTCATTTTGCTGTACAGAAGAAATTAACACAACATTGTAAGTCAACTATACCTCAAAAAAATTTTTTTTAATTTATATGAGAACTAATTATTTAAAAGGCTAAAATAAGAATTATTTAAAAGGCATTAAAAGGGCTATCAAAGAACGCTGCAATGAAGGGGTTTAACTAAACCTAGGTCATCAAGGGAGTGGCATTTTAGGCTGAGGTAAAGGATAGGTGGGAGTTAGTAAGATGAAGAGAGGCAGAAGTGACAAGAGGAGGGCCTGGAGCAGGAAGGACCTGGTGCACTTGAGAAACTGAAAGGAACCTAATGCCCTTATGGGCTACATGGAGGATCCTGGACTTGAAATGAGAAGTCATCTAAAGGCTTTATTTAAGTACGGAGTAACATGATCAGACTCATATTTTAAAAGAGCACTCTGGGGCTTCCCTGGTGGTGCAGTGGTTGGGGGTCCGCCTGCCTATGCAGGGGACACGGGTTCGTGCCCCGGTCTGGGAAGATCCCACATGCTGCGGAGCGGCTGGGCCCGTGAGCCAGGGCCGCTGAGCCTGTGCGTCCGGAGCCTGACTGTGTGAAAAATGGATTGGAGATGAGGCCAAAATGGATTCAGAGAGACCAGCTAAGAGACAGTTACAATTCTTTAAATGCTGTATGGAGGCCTGTGCTAAGGTGATGTCTTGGGCTAATTTGATGGCAGTAAAAATTGAGAGAAGTGAACAGACTGTTGATACCAGAGGCAGCTGAACAGTAAAGGTCTGGAGTTCAGAAGAGAGTTTTGGATTAGAGATCTGGAAGCCGTGGAAGAAGAAAAGGGAAATACCTAGGTGAAGAGCAAAGAAGATGGTTTAGCCTTGAGCTCGGAGGAACAATAACATTTAAGGGGATGGAAAGTTAACAGAGGAGACAGAAAATACCAGAGAGACAGAAAGAAAACCAGGACAGTGTAATGTCACAAAATCCAAGGGGGGGAAAACCTTTTTAAGAAGGAAGCAGTGCTGAGTCAACTGTGCTGATGACTGCTGAGATCAGAATCAATCCACCAGAATGAGTGACACAGAGTCACCGGTGACCTGAGTAAGAGTCACTTCAGAAGAAGGGCATGAGCAGAGGCCAGTTAGAATGGGCCAAGGATAAGTGAAAGGTGATAAAAAAGGAAACAGGAACTTTCTACAAGTTTAACAGTGAGTGACAGGAAATGGCTCAGTAGCTAGAAGTGACAGTGGGTCAAAAAGAGGACATTTTTGAAAAAGAACACTTAGAACGTTAATGGAAAGAGCCCAGTAGAGGGAGAAGGTGAAGTCATGGGAGAGAAAGGAAGTCAACAGCATATCGGGTCCCTGAGCAGGCAGGAGGTGTGGAATCCAGAGCACAGGTAGGGCTGGCCTCTGATGGGAGAAAGGACACTTATTCCACTGTTACTGGAGGGAAGGAGAAGATGGATGCAAACAGGAGCAGATCTGTAGATACGGTGTCAGGAATTGTGGGGATTCCTGTTTGGTTTCTAGTTGCTCAGGTAAACAGGAGGTGAGGTCATCTGCAGAGAACGAAGGGACAGAAGGAAGGGATGTGAGAGGTTTGAGAGTACAGAAGGTTTGAAACAGGTTACTCAAAGTGGGAGAGTAAGCTCTTCAGATGAACAGAGTCAGATTTCTCCTTTGTAGGACAGGAACACTACTCCTGGCCTCACATGGTATTAGGAAGACACACTGAGAAAACACACAAGACCCCAGCACAGGAGCTCGCATGTAGTAGGCGCTCAGGATGTATGAGTTCTAATCCACACCACTGACCATCACAGGAAATGTGTGCCATGAAAGCCTAGTGGGCTCTTCTGGGCCACCCCCTCGACTAGTAAGGAGACTAATGCCCAAGGAGGAAAGCCTCACTCGAGGCCAGAGAGGGCTGGTGGCAGGGCTGACCTGGCTCCCAGTCAGTTCAAGTAGATGATTTCAGAAATACCTGTTGAAAAACTGAATAAAATACCCATTTCCAGGATTATAGTGGAGGAGATTCCATATCACAGAGTGGTCTAAGATGGCTTCAGACAATAGATGGCGTTAAGAGAGAACTGGCAATTACTCATGGTTGATGATCTGTCTTATGTCTTGCTTTGTGTGTTGAGTATGATGAAGATACAAAGACAAATTCTATAAGGACCCTGTGCTCCAGGTGATTACAGACATAAAATACATGGTCGTACAGCACAGCAGGACTGTATAGTAGGTACTTAATAAATGGTAGCTATCATCATCATGATCATGATCATGATGTGAGTGTTTACCATGGGCCAAGCTACTCTGCAAAGTGCTTGACATTAACCCGTTTGTTCCTTACCACAATTCTATAAGGCTGGCAATATTATTACAGCTAAGAAAACAAGATCAGAGAGGTAAAGCAACTTGCTCAAGCGTATACAGATAATTAAAAGTGGAGGAGAATTTGAAACCAGGTCTGTCTGATTCTAACCTCCTGGCTCTTTCTACTACTTCAAGTCAGGTGAATGAGCAGATAGTCCTGTCCTCACATTATCTGGGGCTGCTGAGGATCCAGGAAGCAGTAAATCTGGGGCACAGCAATTTGCTCAGGAGATAGAAAATGTGAGGCAGGACACCTGGCCCAATGCAGCATAAACAATGTGTTACTACCCTGCCTGCCCAATCACTCTCGCGGAGGAGGAAGCCCCAGAAATAAGCTTATTTCACAATCCCCCACTCCCCCACTCCCCCACCTCCACCCCACCCCAACATGATTTTTGGGTGTGAATGGAAACTAGACTGTCTGGCCGTCACAAGCTTATGACCTCACAGTAACCAGCTGGAGAACACAGACACCATCCATGATTCCCTTGAATCGACCTGACTCAACAAAACAGTTACAAATTTCTCCAAGTGAGGCAAAACAAAGAGCTATTCTACTCTAAAAAGAGTAGTGCAGAATGGTGTAAAAGGAATTGAGAATGCTTGTTAATACAATTATAAAACATCATGGTTTTATTTCTAGGAATTGTGAAATTAATTAATTACAGATCTTTTTAGGTCAAACTACTCCCAGAGGTAGACCAAGAGATGAATCAGACCTAGTTTCTGACCTGGTAACAGCTCCAAAATCTACTTTGACTCTCTGGGATAGAAGCTGTGATCACAGAACATACAAAAGACTACAAAAAATAACCAGGACTGAAAATGTGGTATATACACACAATGGAATATTACTTAGCCTTAAAAAGGAAGGAAATTCTGACACATGACACATAGGTAAACCCTGAAGACATTATGCTAAGCGAAATAAGCCAGTCACAAAAGACAAATACTGTATATGAGTCCACTTATATGAGGCACCTAGAGTGGTCAAATTCATAGAGACAGAAAGTAGAATGATTGTCGCCAGGGGCTGGGGAGAGTGGGGATTGGGGAATTATTGTTTAATGGGTATGAAGCTTCACTTTTGCAAAATGAAGAGTTCTATGGATGGACCATGGTGACAGTTGAAGAACAATGTAAATGTATTAATGCTACTAAACTGTACACTTTAGAATGGTTAAGATGGTATGTTACGTGTATTTTACCACAATTAAAAAAAAAACAACTAGGGCTGCTACTGAAAGTGGGCAGTGGTGCTAGTAAGGGCTACACTCAGTCACACTCTGTACATTGTAGATGGTTGATAAATAACTGTTGCTTGAATAAATAATGAGTCGGCCAACGAATGCGTGGAAAGCTGGAGTCTCCTGGCTTCCTCAAATTGCCCTCCCCAAAGCACTGATCAGATTTTGGCTTCAAGGCCAGCAATATTCTTTAAATTCAGGTTGTTGTGGCTCAGGGGCCCAGGTGTTCCTGAGCAGACCAAGGCCCACTTGACCAAAGACATGGGCAGAAATAACAGTCTTGGATTTCTCAGGGTTGGAAAGCACTCCAAGGTGGTGCAATCTATCCCTTTATCCCATGTTGGAGTCTCTTCTCCCATATTCCTGCCTGGTCTAATCTCTTGGCATCCTGAGCCCTAGCAGAAGGCCTGTCTCTAAGTCTCAGCAATATTTGCTAAGAGTATTGGAAAACAACAAATGCGTTAACTCCTGGTGACTCACCCAGTACTATCACAAGCTATCCTAGTCTTCCTATGAACCCCCAAGACAGGAACCTGGGGAAACAGCAAACTGCTTGTCTATAGTCAGGATCAGCAAGGTCACATTCTGTTGGATAGTTTTCAGAATGACTCCTCTGAAAGAGACAGTTGGATAGAGTGGCTCCTCTGAAAAGGAAAGCCATTCTCAATGTCAATTACCTAGGGAAGAGGTAGATCCTCATGTAAGATACCCTGTGGTATAGGGGAGGGGCAGCATCATTTTTGTCAGGAACACAGGCTTTAGGTCTAGGCATCTGGAGGACTGTATTGTCCAGATGTGGATTCTAGGTGGTGGGTGTTAAGATGACACCCAGTATACAGAGGTAGGCTGAGAGTTAGATGAGGCAGGGTCTGAAAACCCTGGAAAGCAGGCAGCCTGATAACTCAGATCAACCTCATTCAAATACTCACAGTTTATTTTCCTGTTATTCATCCTCAACCCTTTAATAAAGTCCGACGTGACTGTTTGATTCTGTGCTAAGAGGTACAGGGAGGTATGTGGGTTTATCCTTGGGACAGACTGTTATTGTGGAGTGGTGGGGGTATCTAGTGAGATCCCATAAAAGGAAGGAGAGTATGAGGGGTCAGGAGCTAGTGTTTGAGGCACTCTCCACCCTAACGAGAAATTCTCCCACCAGGTCTCTTGGTGAAGCTGGAATTTATCATTATTAGGGAATTATCTTATGAGGGATTATCACTTATAATCACTGCAGCACCCAATAATTCTTCCCAAGAGCACGGAAAGTGGCCCAGCTCAAACTGCATCTTAAGGAGGCCAATTTAATAATTCTATCTCCCAGAGGAGAAGCTAACTTGTGGATCAATTCTGAGCTCAGGAAAGGGATTCTGTAGATTGGTTATTAGGGACCCCCACCTGAGGGAATAAAGGCTATGCTTAAACTGGCAGCTGATAATAACCTTGAGATAAAGTTGGTAACAACCTGGGAAAATCAGAGAATTGGTCCTGTAAAAACAGAACGAGAAGAAAAAGAAATCACTAGAGGGATTCTCTGAAAAGCTGGCTGTGCCACAGAAGCAGTCTCAGTGAACAGTTGTTGTTGAAAGTGAAGTTAGTAATTAGACAATCTCTGCTGTTGAAAGCGAAGTTACTAATTAGACAATCTCTGCTGTTGAAAGCGAAGTTACTAATTAGACAATCTAGGGTGTGGAAATCTCTTCGGGGAGTGAACTGGTTAAAGGAAGAGCTGAAGTCTACACAAATAGATGAGACAGTGAAATATTGCTAAAACATAAGACAGCTGTTCAGAAAAGAATCTAATAGGCTGTCTATAAAGTGACCCAATACACTGTTTTCAATTTGATCCATTACAGGAAAAATAAAAATAGTCCCAGGATACTGAGAAACAAAGTCCTAGACCTAAAACTGTACTTGATTAATGTTCCCCAAGAATAATAGCTGAGTCTCTTGCTTAATGTGAATTGCCCTAAGCCTACCAGCCCGTGGCATGAATGAGATCACAGTAGCAGTGACATACAAATTCGCACAGCCAATAGGCCCCCACCTGCAAAACTGCCTCAGACTCAGCAAGAGTTCCTGAGGTGCCTCATATGAAGTCAGTGCCAAGCTTTCATGTACTTCTCAACTGGTCTCTACTGATATCTGCTGCCTAAAAGCTAGGACTGGTATCTGGATGCTCCAAAAGAACCTGCTTCCCTGACATTCTCCTAGGGTTTCTCTCCAACCTGCCAAACCTCTTACTACCTCAGAAGTAGCAAGAACTTCTGAATGCCTTTCAGTCACCACTCATCAGACAGAACCACACTTATTTCAGCACAGAACTGGAGAAATGTCTATTAAACTTGGAAATATTCCCTTTTATGGCTGGGTCTAATAGGATGATACTCAGATGGGAAGCACTTCTGTGTTGTTCACACAATTACAAAAAGAATGTATTACTTTTACAAACAGCAAAACAACAGACATTTTGAAAAAAAAGATATAAGGATATTGAGTTGGGTTTCTTACACTGGCTGTTACTTTACCTATATTTTAAGCTTGAAGAATCTCTGCATGGTCTCCACTTGGTCCTCTTGCAGCATTTCCTATCTCAGTGAAGGATCCAAGGAGTTGCTTGAGTTAGAAATGTCAGCTTTGATACCTACCTTTCTTTCCTTCATGTTTTTTCCTTCAGTCTCCAGAACCAATCTATATCCAAGTCCTGTCAACCTTACCTCCAGAATACCTCTCCAATAGTCCATTTCTCTCACTTTTCACCATCTCTACCCTAATCCAAGCTACCTTCATCTTGCCCAGACTACTGCAATTGTCTCTTAAAGACTAAGTGGGTCACTCTGATCTGTGGACCCCTCTCCAATCTGTTCTCTATCCAAGCAGCCAGAATGATCTTTTCAAAGTGCAAATCTGATGTCGTCATTTTCTATCTTAGCCCCCTAGTATTTTTAGTATAAAAATCACTATCTTTCATTTGGCCTCTACGGCTTTTTCTAGCCTAGCCTTTGATTATTCCTCCATACACCTCCACTATAATTCAGCCCTACAACCACATGAGCCTTGTTGCTTAAAATGCTCACCCTTTCTCCCACTACAGGCCTCTTACACATGCTATTTCCTCTACCTGGTATACATTTCACTTTTCACTTCATCTGGTTAACTCTACTCATTGTTCAGGTCAGCTCAATAGTTACATCTTCAGGGAAGCCATCTTTGAGCCCCAAGACTAGGTCAAATGACATGACTATATTTGTTCATAGTATCATGAACCTCCCCTTCATAATATTTATTAAAGTTATAATTTTAATAATATAATATCATAAAGTATCATATATAATTTATTTGTGTTTTTATTACTTTAATACCCATCTCTGTCACTAGACAGAGGCATTAAATAAGTATCTGTTGAGTGACTCTTAACTTCCTGTGGGGTAAAGTGATTCTTATAATAGCTTAGAGTTAAAAATTCCAGGGTACATCTGAGATCGGTTTTCCAAATTTTAAGGAAGGAACCTCCATACATACCACTCACATCCTGAAGGATTTTGTATGGCTTATCTCTTCCATCAAACAAGTGATGCTATCCTGAACTCTTTGGAGGTGGCAGGAGGCAGTATTAAAGAGCCCAAGTGAACTCACCCCTATGGTAGATGCCATGTAGTCTGCACACATTTCTGCAAAGTCCCGCTCAAGAACACCATAGTAGAGGCCATAGAAGAGTAGAGAAATGCCAAAGTCCATGGCATCTTCTGGTTTGATCCTGTAAGGGAAACAGCATGGCCTGTAAGGCCTGCCCTGAGATGCAACTACTTTGGATTACTACTCTGGGACACAAATGGCAGCGTCTAAAGCTGGAAGCTTTAATAGCTGGAGCAAGTGTTGGCAAACTAAAACCAAATCCAGCCTGTTGCCTGTCTGTATATGACCTGTGGGTACCACCTGAACAGCCTAGGACTGGGAGCTGTGAAGACCAAGCCAGGGTATCCCTTTCTGCTCACTTCCCCACTCTGTTTCCAGTGCCTGCCTCCTCTGACTGATGACCATGCTTGCAGCTCCCTAGTTGGCACCTATATGTTGGGGACTCCACTACTGGCAACTGCTACACACTAAGCAGTGGAATTTTCAGACCGGAAGTTAGCAACTCACTATTGAATTGCCTCACCTCCAGCCAGTTGCCCAAGTTGAAATAGCTGAGCCCTTCAAAAGGAGGGAAGGGCACAGCAGGATCTGGGTGTCACTGGAGCAGAGTGAAAATGATCCCAGGGGTCACCCACCTCCATCAGGCCCCTCCTTCTAAGAATGTTTCATATGATGGCAAGTGGACACAAAGTACGTCCACCATCTGAGACAGGCCACCCAGGCAAACAGGGTGGAGCAAGGGAGGAGTTTTCTCTCATTATATAAGTACCTATATACCATCCTAGAGTTTGCCTTTTGTCCCACAAAGCCTAAAATATTTATTATTTGGCCCTTTATAAAGAAGTTTGCCAACCACATCTTTAGAAAACAAAGATAAAGTTAGTAAATATACACATACCAGTTACCATAAAATTTTAACTTGCATCTATACATATTCTGTATCATGTCATCAAAGTTAAATTTTGGTAAGTCTCCTTACTAAGGACAATAGGCCTATAATATTAGGAAGTTTGTTTTAGTAATTCCAGGGACCAACAGTTTGCAAACTTGAGTCTTTAAATGTTTATTATAGAAAACTACCTTTGTTAAAACATTTGTACCAAGAATTGTACGTGTTCACTTAAAGTTGTAAATTACATTTAGCTTAGAAAGTTGAATTTGCCCACCAATCTTATAACATTTAACCTACTAACTAGACGTCATGATCTTACACCAATTAACCTGATTAGTAGCATAAAAATGGTCAAGATTCTCAATTATGTTTTCCTCCTTATACAGTTTATCAAAGTAAAAAAGAAACTGTAATTCTAGAATAAATACCTTTAAAATATAATAGAGAATCTTGGTTTTTACTTTTTTTAACCATCCAGGTTAGGAAGATATCTGGAAGTACCTTGGTTTTCTTTGATGAGATGTGTTGACTCTACACTGATAAATTCCTGTAAATATTTGTGGAGCCTGTTTATTCTTTCAGCCTGTACTACCCCTGGAAGAAAGAATTCCATGGGTGTCCTCTCATTATATAAAGTAGGACTTATTCCTTTCAGTTTCAGAGATTCCTGCCTACAGTATACCTGGTTTGGGGAAGAGGCCAGTGGTCATGAATTGAAATTTGAATCCTAAATCTCTAGCTTCAATGCATTGTTCCAATCCACAACCTACAGCTGTGGATACCACATTTCTACCCTTTTCTGCCCTGCTTACTCACTGTACCCTCCAGTCCCAGAGTCCAGGATTACTTGGCTTCTGCCTTAACTGGGGGTGGAGGAAACCTGTATGCTGATACAGACCTTTTGGAAAGCTTATGACAATATGAAGCAACAGCCAGAATTCCACTCCTGGTCATGTACCCTTAGGAAGCAACTCTGCAATGTTATCTGTGACAGCGCTGCACTGAAAAAACAACCTACGTGACCAACAATGGAGCAGGACTTAAAAGTCCACAGGTTAACTCTGTTTCCTGAGAAATCTCTTAAAGGTGGAACGTCAGCTGTGTCACAAAGTAGCAATGCTTATATATTAAACCTGACCTGCGATTAGAACACTGCATCTGGACCGGGAGAGTTTTAAACCTGATGTGTTCCTTGGAGAAGTAGGTCTTCTGGGCCTGGCTGGCTCCCACACTCATCTGTGTGGTCTCACTCCCTCATATCTCAGCCCTGGGACTATTGTGAGGACTCCTGCAGACGCTGCCCTGCTATTTCCTGTCTTGTATCTTTCTAGGTGGATCTGTTGCCAGGTGTGGCCAGCTGTGTCCCATGAGTTCAACTGTCTAGTCCAGGGTCGGCAAACTTTTTCTGTAAAGGTCCAGATTGTAAGTATTTTAGGTTTTGTGGCCCATATAGTCTCTGCCACGATTATCCAACTCTGCTGTTTTACTGCAAAAACAGCCATAGACAATGTGTAAACAAATGAATATGAGTGTTCCAGTAAAATATTTTTATTTTATAAAAGCAGAAGGTAGGCCAACTTGGCCCACAGGATGTAGTTTGCCAACTCCTACTCTCCTTGAACATAAGACCACTCAGGTAGAGTGGATGTTACAGTAAACAATACACACATGGAAAAGGAAAATGGTTCTGTTGGGGTGATGGAGTTATGAGTAACTGGCTATAATCATTATTATGCTTACTTTTGTTATTATACTTTCCCACTAAAATATAAATTCTTGGAAAGTACAACCAATGATTTGAGACTCTAACTCTGTATTATCCAGACATTCCTTTCTCTTTGCCAGCACAAATCATGGAAGGCCCACCCATCCTCCCATGCTCCAAAGCCAAGTCTCCTATCCTAGGTGCCATGTTCCCCTTGTTCATACTCAGGACCTGTCCCAGGAACAAAGGTACATCTCACCAGTCCCTCCTGCCCAGACACTAGCAAAAACAAAAGCAAAGGGTACTCACTTGAATAACAAGTTAAGACCAAAGAGGGTAAACATGACAGCCATGTAGCCAATGATGCCAGTGGCATAGCTGATTTTATAGATCAGCAGGAACCACTTATAAACCAACCTGGAGAAAGGAGAAAAAATTAGTAAAGCTGACACAGAAAGACTGGCCTAAGAGCCTCTGGATCACCAGAATCCCTTACTCTCACATCAATGGGGACATCAGGCTCTTTGCTTAGGACTTTTATTGAGCAAGGCTGGTCACTCCCTCAATTGCAGAAACACCTCCACATACCAGGGAGCTAGTGCTTTGTATTTTCCTGGTCTCAGACCAAGGGAAGAAAAGAGAAGTTTCAACCTCAAACAAAGAAAGTACACAGCTGACCTCAGATAAGTATGTCATCTCAAATTCAGGTTAGTTGGATGAGGAAGTGAAAATTAGTAACTACAGCTGTGCTCAGAAAGAAACAGGTATTCTTATCAGGAAAGAGGATTCAAGGGAAGATGAAGAGAAGGTAGAATTAGCTACAGGCTTTTGTAACTGGGCATGGTTAATGTGAATACTGCTTCACTCCTACCCATAGGATAATAACAAAATGAAATATATCTAATGAGTTTGCTTCTGAATTTATTTTTTTTCCTGAAGGAGAAGGGATAAGGAAGGAGGCACTCAACGAATACCCTTGAATTGGATGTGTGTGCGTGATGGGGGCGGGGTGCGGTAGAATGGGGCTGTGTGATTCTCCTGAAGGAGGAGCCATGCTCCCTAGGATCCAATGAAAAGCAGTGTGGAATCTGGTTGATTGACTGCAACTAGGATCAGAGAGGAAAGATGGTTCCCAGAATGTACCAGAACCTTTTAAATGTTATGGAGGTAGGTCCCTGATATCAGGAGCCACTGTTCTACCTGTGAGGAGAGCTAAGGAGTAACTTAGCAATCTGCCTGGCTCCTGAGAGCTGAGTAGGTTACTGCCAACCCTGCTGGGCCTCAGGGAGAACGCTCAAGGTCCCTGCCTGGGCCTCCCTGCTGTGGCTAAACAAGGGGCGATGGCTTCTCAGGCTGGCGGAGGGACCCGAACACCTTGCAGTGTCTGCCCTCAAAGACCACAGAGAGCTCCATTATCCAGGGTTTGTACTGATCAGATGGGACTGAGACACAGTGGAAAGGATGTGGCATTTTAGGTGGAACCTGGATTAAGTGAGGTTTAGTAGCTGGGTAACCCCAGATAAGTCATATCAACCTGAGACAAGTTTACTTATTTCTAAAACAGGAACCCCCTGCCACCTTTCTCACTGGATTGTACATAGTGTATATAATTTCCTGGTGTATATAATACATGCCCAATAAGTGCTGCATGAATAAATGGGTGTTTATGAAATAAGTGGGTGTTTATGAAAGTACTTTGTAATTGTAAAGCACTATCAAATGCTAGTTGTTACTGTTATCAAAAACCTCCCATGTTATAGACACATTTTCAGTCATCTTAGCTAGATGTTGAAAATGTTACTCGATGACTCTTAACATGCTTTATTATACTTTTTCTTACCCTATATGAGGTAGCAATTATTATCAGAGGTAGCAATTATTATCACATTTTTAGGGATAAAGAATTCAAGGCTGAGAAACGTGCAGTCATAGGGGTCATATAATTAACAACTGGCAGGGCTGGGGTTTCCAATCCATATCCATCTGGCTCCAGAGTCTGTATATTCTATACTGGCTTTTAATGTAAACTACCACAGCCAGAGAGGGGCTTCTAGATCACTGACCTCACCTTGCAGATAAATTTTACTTTGTAGAATGAAACTCAGAAAGCCAAAGAAAGGCTTGTAGTAAAGTGGAACATAAGAGGCATGGGAAAAAGAGCAAGTTGCAACTTGGAAAACTGGATCGGATAGTCACAACTCTTGAGGCTGGCCGGTTCTTCTCTTAGGATCTCCTGAACCTGTACACACGTGTCTCACAGTACTTACCAACTGCACTAAAACAGCTGCTTTCTTGTCCATTTCCTCCATTAAACCAAGTACTCCTTGAGGACAGGGACCATGTCTTTTCCAGCTCTGTATCCCCAGTGCTCAGCACAGGGCCTGACACATAGCAGGTGCTTGTTGAATGAGTGAATGAATAAATGAGAAAATCTCTTTTTTTTTCTGTCAAGTATAGATATTAAATGACCTCACAAGCTGGTTGGGAGGATCAAATGAGAAATGCATTTGGAAATACAAAGAATTATACAGGGGACTTCCCTGGTGGCGCAGTGGTTAAGCATCTGCCTGCCAATGCAGGGGACATGCGTTTCAGCCCTGGTCCGGGTAGATCCCACATGCCGCTGAGCAACTAAGCCCGCGTGCCACAACTACTGAGTGTGCGCTCTAGAGCCCACGCGCCACAACTACTGAAGCCCGGGTGCCTAGAGCCCATGTTCCACAAAAAGAGAAGCCACCGCAATGAGAAACCCATGCACCGCAACGAAGATTAGCCCCCACTCGCCGCAACTAGAGAAAGCCCGCGCGCAGCAGCGAAGACACAATGTAGCCAAAAATAAATAAATTAATTAATTAATTAAAAAAGAAAAAAGATGTATACAGGCAGGGGCTGCTTTGTGACCAAAGAAGGAAGTATTGTTTGCTGGAAAATTGTAAATTTGCTGAGATTCATTCATTCAACAAAAATTCAGACAATAGGCTATGAGCCAGACCCCGTGGTAGGGCCTGGATATACAGTGACAAACAAAATGGACGTGGTTCCTGATCTCATAGTTAGTTTAGTGGGGGAGACAGACACTCAAAATAATATTTAGTTATAAACTACGATAAGTTTTATGAAGGAAAACTACAGGGCACTAGGAGAGAATGTGACAGAAAATCTAATTTAGAGATCAGAGAAGAGGTTACAGAAGAAAATGACAGTTATAATGAGACCACAATGACCAGGATTTGCTTACTTATTTTGTTAGCTTTTAATATAAACGGACCTTGATGTAAACTGTAAGGTAAGCTATAGGGAAAGACTTGGAGGTTTTTATTCTGTGAATGGGGCAGGAGGTCTCCCAATCAGCTCGTTTTGGTGGGGCTTTGTGCCAAGTAATCTTGGCAGACAAAAACTAATTTTTTCAGTCTAACCCACTTGCCTCCCGTGCATCCCAACCCGTTAGTTCAGGAAGCCTAGCTCCTTCCCACTACCCACTCCTAAATTCTCACCTTGGGGTTGTCTGTACTAGTGGTTTTCGGGTGGCTCGGAAGGTGACAAAGGCTGTGACGGCAGAGAACAAGATCCAGATCACTAGGAACCTCCACCAGTGCAGCTTCACTGTGAAATAGAGGGGAACAACCCACATCTGAAAGAGGGTCACCATCTGAAACACAAACACAAGCACTTCAGCTCTAGCCAGCTCCCTCTGCAGCTCTATCTGCAAATCCAGAGCGCATCTTGTGTGTTCCATTTTAGCCTGATCCTCTCCTACATTTCCAATTTTGGATAAAGGCACATCCTAGTGACCCAAGTTAGAAATCTGGGACCGTGCTTGACACCAACCTTTTACCCCCCCCACCCGACTGTTTATTGTACATATTCTTTCCTTTACATTTGAGCCCTTGCTACCCCTTACCTGGCTGACTATGACCTCTTTGTTAAGTCTCCTTGCATTCAGTGTCTCCCCCTCCAATCTATCCTTCCCAGGAGCACACAGTCTTGAAGTATGTCATCCCCCTGCTTAGAACCCTCTAAGGGTCCCCAGTCTACAGGATAAGATTCAACATCCTTAGACCCAACATCCTTAGACAGGCAGTCAAATCCCCCACAATGGAGCCCCAAACTACTATTTCAAGGACCACCTCCTACCATTCCCCATGCCTGTAGTCAGGTTGTTCCCCTCAGGGCAAAATATCCTTCCCATCTGTCTTTTGGCCTGAGGGTATCACATCCAAGACACACAAAACCTTCAGTCTCCCTTCTAGGCAGAATAAATCATGACTTCCTATTGCTCCAAACGCATTTTCTTTTCTACCATCATTACAGTGCTTACCTAGAGTATGAGACTGGATTCGAATTCGTTCTCTAGCTTACTGTAACCTCCTTGAGAGCAGTGACAAGGCCACACTCATCTGATTCCTCTGTGCTAGGAAACTGTCTGGCCCATGACAGATCCTCGGTGAATTTAGATAAATGAGGGGAAAGCAAGACTAGAACCCTAAGAGGGAAGCACATTTGTTTTAAAGAGCATCTATTTTACTTTCCCTCCTTCATATCTTTACCTCAGACTTGTTAGCTACAGAGTTCCAAATGTATAAAACAATTCTAAGTCAGAAGTTTGGACCAATCACGAGTCTTCTGCTCCCCAAAGTCTCCTAACTCCCTCCCGCAACCACCCAATTTTTACTAGATGTCACTCCTCTCAGGTGAATAGCAGGTGTAAAAACAGATAATTAGCACTTAATAGAGGCTTTCTTCTTGGTATCATTAAATGAAATGAAAGAATTTTTTTTAAAAAAAGGGGGAGTGGCTATAGAGAGGAAAATATTAGCTAGTTTCCTAAAGTTCCACAGAAGAGAAAACTTTTTTTTTTTTTTTTTTTTTTTTTTTTTTTTAAAAACTTTTGAGAAACTATTTACTCTTGGGGATTTCTAGACTAGGCTGCCCAGTCCAAATATAATGTGTAGCCAAAGATAAATAAATAATAATAAATCTATAAAAATAAATAATAATAAATCTATAAAAATAAAATTTCTTTTTCAAATATAATGTGAGTCTCATATGTAAGTTTAAGTTTTCTAGGGGGAAAGCAGGGAGGAGGCGGGGAGTCGTGGTGGGATGAATTGGGAGATTGACATATATACACTAATATGTATAAAATAGATAACTAGTAAGAACCTGCTGTATAAAAATAAATAAAGTTAAAAAAGAAATAAATGATGGAGAGGGTGTGGAGAAAAGGGAACCCTACTACACTGTTGGTGGGAATATAAACTGGTAAAGCCACTATAAAAAAATAAATAAGTTTTCTAGTACCTATGTTAAAAAAAGTAAAAAGAAACAGATGATCTTAATTTTAATAATATATTTTATTTAACCCAATATATCTAAAATATTACCGTTTCAAGGTGTAGTCAATATAAAACTATCTATGAAATATTTTACTTTTTTTTTGTACTACGGCTTTAAAATCCGATGTTTATTTTATATTTACAGTATATTTCAAAAGAGACCAGTCACATTTCCAGTGTTCAGCTGTCACATGGGACTGGTGGTTACAACACTGGATAGTGCAGCTTAAAGCATCTTTTTAGTGTTAAGCTGTCTGTAGCTACTACTCTCTCATAGACTGCTCTGTGGCAAGAAAAAGCGTTAGTTTTTTAGTGTTATTTTACATATTAAAAAAAAAGAGAGAGACAGTGGAAGAAAATGGTAAGCAGCCACTTTGCTTTAGAGCTTCCAGCGCTGTGTGCCCACTGGTCAGCGAACAATGTAGCCTCAGTACCAATTCCACTGTACAACAACCTGCAGTTGACTCTGAATGAAGCGTTCTAAAATATTCTGGTCTTACAAAAAAAAGTGTGAAAAGCACCAGGATGTACTAACAGCTACCCAAATAATGTTCCAGGTGACATTCTAGGAGATACTTGGAGACCAGGAAAAGACATCACAACAAACAACTGCAGATTATTTAAACTAGGGGATAAGGCAACCAGAATCATGACACTAAAAGGCGGGTAGATGAAGGTGGGTATGGAAAGAAGGGCTACAGGCAGGGTCTTTAGCCTTCACATTGTTTGCTTTAACAGGCTCATGGGGGTGTTTACAAAACAGTAGGCCCAGAAACTAGAGAAGAATTAAATCACATGGCCTGGTCACATGTGTCCGCTCTGAGAAAGAACAGGAATTCCTATCTCCTTTGAGGTTTTCCAAAAAGTTGGCTGTTACATAAAACCCACCAGCCTGCCCTAATAGCCTCTTTCCCACTCCCCATCAATCACCAATAGCATGTTCTTGGGGGGGAATCCAGTCAAGATAATTTTCCCTATGTGAGCTGCAGCTCTGCATATTTTGGGTGTGGTGAGAGGCAGAGGACCTGGATTCTATTCTGGGTTGAAAAAAGACATAATTAGGAGTAAATCTGGGCATCGGTGTAAAATGAATGGAAAATCTTGCCTCATTTTGTAACGTTCAGGCTTGAAACTTCAAGGGTGTAAAGCTACTCAACTTACATATCATGAAAGATAAGAGAGGAGGGGGGTGGGTAGGAAAGGGAAGGAAGGAAGGAGATTTAGGGACAGGATTAGGCTCTTTGAAACCAGATGGCCCAGTAGAAGCCCAGCAAACCTGGATTCTAGTTCTGTTCTGCCTCCAACTTAGTAGGTAACCCTAAGGAGGGCCTTCCTCCTTAAAGGAAGGGTTTGACTTGATTTTCAAACTCCTTCAAGCTCTAGCACGCTAAGGTTCTGTTAAGCAGCCCTGTATCTCAGACTCCCTGGAAGAGTGAATGCAGCCTTCACTCATTCATCCAAGTACTTACTTTGCACTTCATGAGAAGAGGAATGCAGAAATAAATAAACATGACCTCTAGTTCGTCCCTGTCCTCAAGGAGCTAACAGTCTAGCAGCAGGAGAATAACATAGATCAAACCCATATTTTAATGATTCTATGAATCCTTACACCCTTTCTAAAGAAGAAGTACAAACAGACATCATTAAAGAGCAAATGAACAAAGCAGAATGCGATAATATAGTGAAAAGAACAGTAATTTTAGAATTAAAGAGTTCTAGATATGAATCCCAATACGGCTATCTACTGTGTTACCTTAGGCAAGTCACTTAACTCTGACAGCCTGTTTTCTGAACTGTAAATGAGGTAAACAGTACCTACTCTCATCAGGCTATATAGGTCATGGGAGTTAATGCATGGAAAACTTTTAGAACAGTATCCAACAAGGCAAGCATTCAATATAAGTAATATAATAAATATAATTTAAGGATTCAATAGCTCTTATATTTCAATAGCAGCAACGTATATAAAACAACAAGCATAGTTGCATAGTAAGCATTAAGTAAATGAGAGCTCTTATTATGGCTTCACATGATCAAAAATTAATAAAGCCACATATATAAGGGAGCAAAGATTGCAATGAAATAACCAAAATAATCAACATATTAAAGGTGGTGGGGTTATAGCAATTTCTTTATAATGTTTAATTTGTCCTTTCCAGGAAAAATAAATGATCCAAAAACCCAAACCAAGGATTTGAAGCCATTTTCAGGTATCGAGACACTCTGTGCCAGGGAGGCTTGAAAGTCAGATTCTCTTCAAAGCCTGGAAAGCAGCTGTTGGGGTGAGAGCTCAGTGCCTGACAAGCAGCAGGCAGAGGGGCTGTGTGAACACAATAGTCTACCATGGGGGAAATGGTAAGTTACAATTTTGCCTGGTTAATTTACTTGTGTCTACTGTAGTATTTATTGGCATTCTACTTAATAAATAAATTGAAGCTTCCTCATTAAGGAAGGCATTTTTAATGGCTAGCTTGGCAATAAATGGCTGAAAGTTACTCAAGATTCTCAGAGCAATAGCAGGAACTCTGGTGCCACCTGGTGGCGACACATTTGGTTCGACAGTTTGCTCAACCAAGTGCCTGTACCTGATGCTGTGAAAGGCACAAAATAATGGGAAGCCGTGGCCCTAACTTCTCTTCCAGAATTTGGGGTGATGAGACATAAATGCATGAATTGGGCAGCCATGCAAAGCATCAAGCACTGCTATGGGAGTTCAGAGGAGAGATGTAGCAGTGTGGTCAGGAGCTGTCAAGGGGAGACTGACTGGAAATGGCAGAGCTCTGGTTCTGAAGGAGGCTTCATTATGGCGTGTGCGCGTGCATGTGCGCGTGCGTGCGTGCGTGCGTGCGTGTGTGTGTAAGCCACTCATCCTTCTCTCCCTGAATCTGAAAATATGAAGCTAAAGTGAAGACTAGCCTGAAACTCACTCACTGATTCATTCAGCAAACATTTGCTGAGGAACAATCCCAGCTTCTCTGATCTGGAAGATAAGATAACAACATCCCACTTCTCTCTCCACAAGGCTACACAGTTGAGATGATGATGTTAGATGCTAACAGTAAGAGCTAGCCCAATTTAAATGGACTGTCTTTGTTTTAGATTTCTTTCATCTCAGAAACTGTAATTCACGAAAAGTCAAAAAAGAGCTCTCAGATCACATCCTTCTCTGGGCACCAGCTCCCCTGTTAGTGTGCTGATGCTTGGCACTTCCGACTTCTGGCATTCTCATCACTTCTATATCTTCCTACGTTATGGGGGCAGGGCCACCCACCGTGCTTGGCTGAAGAGGAATACTGGGGGTGAAACGAAAACGACAAGCTCAGGTAGCTGAACAAAGTGAGAGACTCACAGCTTGAATCAGCGTGAAAAAAATGCTGATAAATGGACAGAAATCAATTGGAAGAAGGTGTCTGGGATATGCTCTACAGCTCTGGTCAATATTTTCATGAATGATTTGGATGAAAATACAAAGGATCTGCTTACCACACTGTGAATAGTACAAAGCTTGGGAAGGAGAGAAGAGCAAGGCAGTGAACATGGGAAACAGAAACAAGATCCAAAATGAATAAAGCTCATTCCTAGAGTTCTTCTAGCTCTAACATGCTGTGACCTGAGAAGCTGAAACGAAAAACCAAAACCTTACAATGAAACCTCACCAACTACCCAAGTATAGGTTGGGGAAGGAGTGGCTTAACAGCAGCTCATGTGAAACAGATCTAGGGGTTTCACCTGACTACAACTTGCCAGGGAATATACGCCAACAGGGCCATTACCAAAAAGCCAAGGCAACACTACGCTGTTTAACTAAGAATAAACCCAGAATGAAGGAGGCAGCAGCTCTACCATTCTCTGCTCTGTCAAAGCAAACTTGGGCCCTGAGATCAGGTATTAGGACCACAATGTAGAAAGAACAGTGATGAATAAGCATGACCACAACGGAGCAGCCAGGATTACAAAGGGTTTGGAAACCAAATCACATAAGGAAGAGCTGAAGGCACTGGCATATTAGGCCTGGACAAAACTACAGGAAGGCATGGCTATTATCTGAAGATCATCCAGAGGCCCAGCAAGCAGATATAATAGCACAGTTTCTGTGACCTGGTAAGACCCCACGTATTGCTGGAATATTCTACAGGGCAGAAACTTGGTTGGCAATTACCTCCTACCACACCCCTGGCAAATGGTCAACCTTACCACATGAAGCAGGCATTCCAATGATAACGAATGCACTAGATAGTTCTTTCCTGGTGCTGACCTGAAAAAAGATCTGCCTTTGCCTCCCCCTTCTGCCTCTGGGTCAAACTCTTGTCCTTCAGAGAAGCACAGAGTAAATTTACTCCCTATTTCTTATGCTTACTCTCCTAATTTTATGTCTTTTTTCCCCAGGTCTTCTCCTCTCCAGGCAAAAGAGTCACTCAAGCAGTCATTTAATAAACATTTACTGGACACCAGGCTAAGGACTGGGGAATTCAAAGATAAAATACAAAACCGCCTCAAGAAGAAGTCTACTGAGGAGAAACAAATAACTATAATCCAGAATGATAAGTGCTATAATGGAGTAGGCCCTGGTAGCCAAGAAAGTAGAGTAGAGGTGCTTCACTCAACGTGGAGGAATCAAGCAAGGCTTCCTGAAGAAAGGAACCTACCATCTCCGTCCTGATGGTCCAATAGGTGCAGGTGGAGAAAGGTATCATGATGCAGGGACATGGTATACCTGAGAAAGTACAACTAGTACCCGAGGGAGGTGTGAGAAATGAGCCTAAAGAGGCAGGCAAGGCTCAGAGGAGGCTGATCACACTTAGGAGTTTTTATTATATTCTGAGGAGGAAAGTTTTCCTTTCTCTTAAGAAGTGGATTACAGCCCTTTACCATCTTAGCATTCTCTAGCCACATTCTAGTAACCCTCTTAATGTCTTGGTCTGAGAAAAATCTATAGAACTTTAAAGATTTCCAGGTAGGAGATTTTGCCACTCATCCATTCCAGGAGGAAACAGCAGTTCAGGGGACAGAAGTCTGACAAGATACTATATTTGGTAACAGAGAGACATGATGAAAGCTTCTCCTTGGAGATCTTTAAAAATAGGATACTTTTCCAGGCATAAACTCACTCCTTCCCCTAACATCCCTGAGGGAGCTAAGGAGCAAGTAAGATTAGATTCTCTGAATAGATGATGAAAACTGAGCTACAGAGAAGCCAAACAGCAAGTGTGGCCTGGGCTAGGCTGCCAATCCAGATCTTCTGTCTCCCAAGTTCTGCCTCCCAGCATCAGTCACTAAGCTGGGGGGGAAACCCTGAGGAGGCAAGACAATGTAGAGCAAAGGGAGGTGGTTGTGAAACTACCTGAAATCCAAGAAAAGGACTTGGGCAAAAATTATTAAAGGAAAAATCAGGGGAGTTAAAAACAGAAATGACCATGGCAGAACTGACAATTTCCTGAAGCTTTTGGAAACCTCAAAAAATGGTTGAGTACTCTATGGAAAAGAGCACTTAACCAAGAACCAGATTTTACCTCTGGCTCTCTAGACGTAAATTTAAAGGTCATGTGCTCCTGATAAATCACTTCAGGATTCTGCACTTTGGTTTACTAATCTGAAAAATGGAGACAAATCCTTATCCTATCTTATAAAGCTATTTGTTGTGAGGTTCCAAAGAGAGAACAGATGAGAAAAGTAATTTTTTTAAATCAACAAATTCAAAACTCTAAGCAGTTTAAGGTATTATTACTATTGTTGCTGAAAAGAACAGTACCTGAAATTTAAATACAGAAAACCATAAGATCACTTGTTCCCAACAGCAGTTAATTTAGACTGTTTCTCTTCTTTTAAAGTGAAGTTTCTTTTCTTTGAACTCCTAAATTACAGAGAGAAGTTTGCTACTTTTCACAGTGAAACCAGTAGGTTGGCATACTTGCTCATAATCAATCTCATGGCTGGCAACATCCATGCTGCTCTAGGTCCTAGAGTCTAGGACAGTGTTTCTCACTGGGAGTGAATTTTCTCCCCAGGGGACATCTGGCAATGTCTGGGGACATTTTTGGTTGTCACAATTGGGGGAGGGGTGTTACCAGCCATCTGGTGGGTAGAGGCCAGGGCTGCTGCTACTGCTAAACATCCTACAATGTACAGGATAGCCCCCCGAAAAAATAAAGAATCATTTGGCCAATATGTTAATAGTCTCCCTACTGAGAAACCTGGTCTAGGAGAACAGAGCTAGTGTTTTTCTACTTAGCGATCATGGGTGCCCAATGGAAGGCTGAGCCACCAACCAGCACTAGTGAAGAACAGAAAATTTCATTCAGTTTGAGAGAAACAGAGCCTTATCAATTAATTCCATCATTTCTTGGCATGCCATAAGAAGCATTTTTTGGAAAGCTCTGACAGCTAATCTCAAACAGCTCGTATTTCTACTACTCAACAACAAACCCAGTGCCTCTCCTTTACACAACATTCTTGTGGGAGTTGTTTTGTTTTGGTTCTTTTTTATTCCCATTCCTCACTCCACAGACATTCTAATGTGTTTAATATGTATATTTTTGATTAATTAATTGGCACTGTGTTGTGTATCTTTCAGTTTGTTACTTTTTCCACTCCGTACTATGCTTTTAAGGTCCACAAGTTGTTATGGGTACACAGTGTCATGATATGCATCCACCACATTTTGCCTATTAACTCAGAGATAGGTATCTAGATTGCCCACAACTCTTCAATTAACTGCCAGACTTAACATTTAAATGAACACCCTCTCATATATCCTGTTAGGATATGTCACAAGACATGTATATATTCCATCTGATTGAACAGTGCCATGCTGCTCTCCACAATGCCTGCAACAGGCTTCACAGCCACAAAGAATGCATGGGGGTTCCTACAGCCTCTGATCCATGCCAATACTTGGAAATATCTGGCTTTCTAGTTTCTAGCCAATCGAATAAATTGATAATTCATTGCTGTTTTAATGTTCATTTCTCTAACTACTAATGACTTTGAGCATCTCTTCTTGATGGACTTTTGGATTTCCTCTCCTGTAAACTGCCCATTCATATTCTTTGCCCATTTTTCTATTGGAGCTGCTGTCTTTCCTTTGTTGATTTGTAGGAGTTACTTCATATAGTCTAGATACTAATCTATTGTCAGTTTTAATCATTATTAATCTCTCATTCTGTTATCAGCTAACTTTGCCTATAGTATCCTTTATCCAACAAAAATCCTTAATCTTAATATAATCAAATTTATCAAATCTTTATCTTATTAGCCTATACATTTTTCATTAACTTCATAATTTTGCCTTTCATAATTAGATCTTTAATCTACCTTTAGTTCCTTTTTGTATGCAGTGTTATATAGGAATTTAGTTTTAATTTTTCTCTATATGGCGAGCCAGTTTTCTCAACACAATCTACTTAACAATGATTATTTTCTTCACTGATTGGTGATTACATCTTTAGTGTATATTAAGTTCCCATTATACAAGGATTTATCTCTGAGATCTTCACTCTCTTCCATTGGTCTATTTGTCTATTCCTTATAGTATGTCTTAATATCTGGTAAGGTCCCTGTCTTAGGAACTGCTTTCTTTCTTGCCTTCATTTTTGCACTTCTAGTAGAGAAAAAAAATTAATCAGAATCTCTGGTTAATGAATATTCTCATCATTAGTCTGTGCATAGACCACTTTTGTTTTAATTTTTAAAAATTATTTTTGGGAGTTCCCTGGTGGTCCAGTGGTTAGGACTCGGCGCTTTCACTGCCGTGGCCTGGGTTCAATTCCCTGGTTGGGGAACTAAGATCCCACAAGCTGTGCAACATGGCCAAAAAAAATTTAATTGTGGTTGAAAAAAAAAACCACATAAAATTTACCATCTTAACCATTTTCAAAAGTGTAGAGCTCAGTAGCGGTAAGTACATTCACGCTGCTGCCCAACAGATCTCCAGAACTTTTTCATCTTGCCAAATCTGAAACTCTGTACCCATTAAACAACTTCCCAATCCCACCCACCCCCAGCCCTTGGCAACCACCATTCTACGTTCTCTCTGTATGAATCTGACTACTCTAGGTACCTCATATAAGTGGAAGTATTTGTCTTTTTATGACCGGCTTATTTCACTTAGCATAATGTCCCAAAGGTTCATTTATGTGAAGCAGTGACAGGATTTCTTTCCTTTTCAAGTTAATTATTTTTTAATTATATAACAAATACTGAACCCACCATCCAACATAAGAACTGGAACACCTAAACTTACTTATATTTAGCTACGTCCTCTTCTTCTCTATCCTATCCTCCAGTTCTCCATCCAACATCAGCCTTATCCTGAATCTTGATTTTATCATTCCCTTGCTTTTTAAAATATGATCTTATCACTCACATATATATTTCTAAAACATTGTTTAGTTTTCATTGTTTTTAGCTTTCTATAAAAGGTATAAAGTTATAAGTACTCTTCTGGGACTTTTTTCACTCAATATTATATTGCTAAGATTCATCCTTACCATGATTTGTAACTATAGTTAATTATTTTTGTGTTATTCCATATATTTATATATGTATTATTTTATAAGTTATATCCATGTGAAAATATATCACAACTAACCTATCCACTCACCTATATATGGGTATTGGGGTCATTTTCAAGTTTTTGCTATTACAAATAGTGCTAATAGGAAAATTCTGGTACATCCTCCCTCCTGGGATGCATGTGCAAACTTTTCTCTTGGCATATATCTAGGAATTAAACTCCTGGATCATAGGGAATGTGAATATCCAACTTTATAAACTCTCTTTCAAAGTGATTTCTCGATGAAACAATATTAACTGACTACTGCCCTAGCACGGGGCTAAAAAGGATCAAAGAATATTTGCTAATTGAACAAACAAACAAACAGACATCAGTGAAGAGTGAAGGAGAGCACAGGAGTCAGAGGGACTGGACGTGAATCCTGACTCTGCTAATCATTGGTTGAGTGGGGCTCAGTAATCTCTTTGAGCTTTAGTTTCTTGATCCATACAATGACAAAGATTAAATTACCCACCTCAGAGCAAAATACTTGGCACATCATGAAGTACTCAATAAACGGTAGCTGGTATTATTAATTATGTTTATGCAATAGTGAAGTTCATACTTTAGTGATGGCCCAACTATATTTCTGCTCTGCTTCTCCTCCCTGAAGCCCATCTTCAGCCTAGAGCAGATTTGAATTTCAAGGTGAGGGGGTCCCTCAAGAACTAAAAACTTGCAGTTACAGCAAGTACCTAAAATCTGTTTAGGCAGGGAGAAGAACTTCAGATGCACCAGGATGGAAAACAAGGAATACCAAATGGGCCATCCAAACAGAACAGCAAATAACAGAATCCTCAGCCCACAGGGTGGTTCATAAATCTGGTCTACAAAAATTTCTGTACCAATTCTACAAATAAAATCAGATAGCAATCTGAGGAAAGATACCTGCAACACATATGACAAAAGGTTTATTCATAATATACAAAGAGCTGTTATAAATCATTAAGAAACATTCCAAAAGAATCCTAAGCAAGGAAAGAAAATATGACCAAATACACCAAGTGGTTCAACTGTGAATAACATTTATATGTCACAATAATGTAAATAGGGAATATTTATTTAACTAAAAACTGGGAGAAAAGTGTGTGTGTGATGGGTATAGTGTAGCAGTGTAAGATAATTACCACCTTCCATGGTAGAAAGACAAAAGGAAAATTACATATATATGTGTGTGTGTATATATATATATGTGTGTGTGTGTGTGAGTGTATGTGTAATCATGTTATTTAAAAATATAGAGGTCAGGATCAGAAAACAACTAAAAAAAGTTTAAAGTGGTTGCCACTGAAATAATAATCAGGGATGGATAGGGATAGGCAGAGGACTGATGTGTTTTGCTTTTTAAACCTTACAGAACTTCTTGACTTTTTGTTTTGTTTTGTTTGTTTGTTATGGCCACGCTGCAGCTTGTGGGACCTTAGTTCCCCAACCAGAGATCAAACCCGTGCCCCCTGCAGTGGAAGTGTGGGTCCTAACCACTGGACTGCCAGGGAAGTGCCAGAACTACTTGACTTTTATTTTTTTTATTATATTTTTTATAATTTATTTATTTAATTTATTTATTATTTTTGGTTTGGCTGCGTTGAGTCTTTGCCACTGTGCGCGGGCTTTCTCTAGTTGCAGCGAGGGGGGCTACTCTTTGTTGCGGTGCCCGGGCCTCTCACTGCGATGGCTTCTCCCGATGCGGAACACGGGCTCCAGGCACACAGGCCTCAGCAGTTGCGGCTCATGGGCTCTAGAGCGTAGGCTCAGCAGTTATGAAGCACAGGCCCAGCTGCTCCACTGCATGTGGGATCCTCCTGGACCAGGGCTCAAACCCGTGTCCCCTGCATTGGTAGGCAGACTCCCAACTACTGCGCCACCAGGGAAGCCCTACTTGACTTTTAAATTAGGTATTTTCACCCTATTAGATTGACAAAGATTAAAAATACTGAGGATTCTCTATACTCTCTTTAACACTGGGTAATAGCACTGTTTAACACCTCTTGGTGGGATTATAAACTGCTATAACTTTTTTGAAGGGCAATTTGACAAGATCCATTAATGATTAAATGGCAATTCCACTTGACCAGGCAATTCCATTTCTAGGAATTCATTCTCCAGAAACGCTGGCCCAGCTATGCAAATTATATATGTAAAAAGTTTACTGAACCATTGTTGCAACTGAGATAAACTGTTAATTAACACGTCTATTAATAGACATAAGTTAAATTTAAAAAACCAATTTAAAAGAATACTACACTTTAGTAGTTTAAAAGGATGGCACACATACTAATATGGATAGACATACAAACTAATATGGCTTGTATATCTGAGAGCCAGTACAGGCATACCTTGTTTTATTATATTTTGCTTTATTGCGCTTTGCAGATACTGCAGTTTTTTACAAACTGAAGGCTTGTGGCAACCCTGAGTTGAACACGTCTATCAGCACCATATTTCCAACAGTTCATGTCTCTGTGTCACATCTTGGTAATTCTCACAATATTTCAAACTTTTTCATTATTTTTATATTTGTTATGGTGATTGGTGATCAGTGATCTTTGATGTCACTATTGTAATTGTTTTGGGGCACCAGAAACTAGGCCATATAAGACAACAAACTTAACAAACGCTGTGTATATTCTGACTGCTCCACTGACCAGCTATTCCCCATCTCTCTCCCTTTCCCTGGGCTTCCCTATTCCCTGTGACACACAATATTGAAATTAGACCAATTAATAACCCTACAATGACCTCTAAGTGTTCAAGTGAAAGGAAGAGTCACACATCTCTCATTTTAAATCAAAAGCTAGAAATGATTAAGCTCAGTGAGTAGGCATGCTGAAAGCTGAGACAGGCCGAAAGCTAGGCCTCTTGTGTCAGTTAACCCATGTTGTGAATGCAAAGGAAAAGTTCTTGAAGGAAATTAAAAGTGCTACTCCAGTGAACACATGAATGATAAGAAAGCAAAACAGCCTGACTGCTGATATGAAGAAAGTTTCAGTGGTTAGATAAAAGATCAAACCAGCCACAACTTTCCCTTAAGCCAAAACCTAATCCAGAGCAATTCTCTGAAGGCTGAGAGAGGTGAGGAAGCTGCAGAAGAAAAGTTTAAAGCTAGCAGAAGTTGGTTCATAAGGTTTAAGGAAAGAAACCATCTTCACAACATAAAATTGCAAGGTGAAGCAACAAATGCGGATGAAGAAGCTGCAGCAAGTTACCCAGAAGATCTAGCTAAGATGATGAATCAAAGTAGCCACACTAAACAACAGATTTTCAAGCAGATGACATCTATGACTTTCAGACAGGAGAAGTCAGTGTCTGGCTTCAAAGCTTCAAAGGACAAAATGACTCTCTCTTTAGGGGATAATGCACCTGGTGACTTTAAGTTGAAGCCAATGCTCATTTACCATTCCCAAAATCCTAGGGTCCTTAAAAATTATGTTAAATCTACTCTGCCTGTGCTCTATAAGTGGAACAACAAAGCCTGGATGACAGCCCATCAGTTTACAACATGGTTTACTGAATATTTTAAGCCCACTATTGAGTCCTACTGCTCAGAAAAAAAAAAAGAGTCCTTTCAAAATATTACTGCTCACTGACAATGCACCTGATCAACCAAGAGCTCTGATGGAAATGTACAATGAGATTAATGTTGTTTTCATGCCAGCTAATACAACATCCATTCTGCAGCCCATGCATCAAGGAGTAACTTCAACTTTCAAGTCCTGTTATTTAAGAAATACATTTTGTAAAACTACAGCTGCCATAGATATTGATTCCTTGTTTGGATCTGGGCAAAGAAAACTGAAAACGTTCTGGAAAGGATTCACCATACTAGATGCTATTAAGAACATTTACAATTCACTGGAAAGAAGTCAGAATAGCAACATGAACAGGAATTTGGAAGAAATGTATTCCAACCCTTGTGGATGAATTTGAGGGCTTAAAGACTTTAGTGGAGGAAGTAACTGCAGAAGTGGTAGAAACAGCAAGAGAACTAGAATTAGAAGTAGAGTCTGAATATGTGACTGAATTGCTGCAATCTCATGATAAAACTTTAACAGCTTAAGAGCTGCTTCTTACACATGAGCAAAGAAAGTAGTTTCCTGAGATGGAATCCACTCCTGGTAAAGATGCTGTGAAGACTGTTGAAATGACAACAAAGGATTTAGAATAATATATAAACTTAAGTTGCTAAGGCAGGGTTTGAGAGGATTGACTCCAATTTTGAAAGTTCTACTGTAGGCAAAATGCTATCAAACAGCACTGGGTGCTGCAGAGAAATCATTTGTAAAAGGACAATTGATACAGCAAACTTCATTGTTGTCTTATTTTAAGAAATTGCCAGAGCTATTCCAAACTTCAGCAACCACCAGCCTGATCAGTCAGCAGGCACCAGCATCTAGGCAAGACCCTCCACCAACAAAAAGACTGACTCAATGAAGGCTCAGATGATAGCATTTTTCAGCAATAAAGTATTTTTAAATTAAGGTATGTACATTGCTTTTTAGACATAACACTATTGCATACTTAACAGACTACAGTACAGTGTAAATATAACTTTTATATGCCCTGAGAAACCAGAAATTTTGTGTGACTTACTTTACTGCATATTCACTTTATTGCAATGGTCTGGAACCAAACCCATGATATCTCTGAGGTATGCCTATATTAGGTGGAAAATGTTGCAGAGCCCAATGGATGCCATAAATATCTAAAAATTTATAAATATTAACATATGCATAGAAAAAAAATCTGCAAGTATAACAAATGTTTAACAGTGATTCTCTCTGGGCACTTCTGAATTTTTTATAACATGTATAACATTTGTAATGAGAACAAAAACAAAACAAAAACAGAACGATGGGTTTCCCTGGTGGCGCAGTGGTTGAGAGTCCGCCTGCCGATGCAGGGGACACGGGTTTGTGCCCCAGTCCGGGAAGATCCCACATGCCGCAGAGCGGCTGGGCCCGTGAGCCATGGCCGCTGAGCCTGCGCATCCGGAGCCTGTGCTCCGCAACGGGAGAGGCCACAACAGTGAGAGGCCCACATACCGCCAAAAAAAAAAACAGAACGAAACCTCATCCTGTCTCTCGACAGGTCAGCTTTGTCCTCTTAAGAATGAGACAGGCCTTCGCCTCTCTTGGTAATTCGATGATACAGATTTAGAGCTTAGAGGGAGTACTTAGAAGAAGTCCAGCCAACCATTCCATAAAACTCACAAAAATCTGCTCCACAACATCCCTGACGGGGTTGTCTAGCCCCTAATAAAACATAGTTGTAATGGGAAGAGCATTCCCTTCTAAGACAGTTCATTCCACTGTGGAACAGCCCTCACTGTTGAAAATTTCTTTATAATACTTAGCCAAAATCTGCATTCTTAAAACTCTCATTCCTTAGCTTTAATTTGGGCCTTTGGAGTTAAACAGAATAACAGTAATGAAAAACTATTTTAAAGTTTGAAGAGACATTAGCAATCATCTAGTCTTCAACCCTCACTTTAAAGATGAAACATGAGAATGAGGCAAGGCTAAGAGGGAATAAGTAATTTGCCCAAGGTCCACTGCTAATTAGCAGTGATGCTAGAAACAGATCTTAGATCAAGTGACTCCCACTTCAAGGCTTTTTATACTACACCAAAATTCCATTCCTCAAAAAACAGAAAAGAAGGTAACACTTCCTAACTTATCTATGAGGCCCCATTTTCCTGATACCAAAGCAAGACAAATATATGACAAGAAAAGTACAAACCAATCTCTGTTATGAATGCAGAGGCAAAAATCCTCAACAAAATACTAGCAAACCAAATCTAGCAGCATATTAAAAGGATTACACACCATGACCACGTAAGATTTATCCCAGGGATGCACCACATGATCACCTCAATTGATGTAGAAAAAGCATTTGAGAAATTCAACACCCATTCAATGATAAACACACAAACTAGGAATAGAAGGGAATTTCCTCAACATGATAAAGGGCATTTATGAAATATCCACAGCTAACATACATAAAGATTAAAGACTGAAAGCTTCTCTCCTAAGATCAGGAAAAAGACAAGGATGCCCATCTCACTACTATTATTTAACATTGTACTGGAAGTTTTAGCCAGAGCAATTATGCAAGAAAAGGAAATAAAAGGCATCCAATCGGAAAAAAAGAAGCAAAACAGAGGACATGATTTATATAAAGAAAACCCTAAAGAATCTACACTAAAAAAACTATTGGTTAATAAACAAATTCAGCAAAGTTGCAAAACACAAAAAAAATACACAAAAATAAGTTTTATTTCTATATAATAACAATGAACAATCCAAAAAGGAAATTAAGAAAATAATTCCATTCACAGTAACATCAAAAAGAACAAAATACTGAGGAATAAATTTGACCAAGGAGGTATGGGACTTGTACATTGGAAACTACAAAACATTAGTGAAAGAAATTAAAGAAGACTGAAATAAATGAAAAGACAATTAATGCTCATGAAAGTTCATGGAATGGGAAGGTTGATATTGCTAACATGGTAATACTCCCTCAAATGATCTACAGATTCAGAGCAATCCTTATCAAAATCACAACTGCCTTTTTTTGCAGAAATGGAAAAACCGATCTTAAAATTAGCATGGAATTGCAAGGGATCTAGAATAGTCAAAGCAATCTTGAAAAGGAACAAGTATGGAGGACTCATGATTCCTAATTTCAGAACTTACTACATTGCTATGGTAATCAAAAGTGTGATACTGGCATTAGTATAGATCTATAGTTCAATGGAATATAACTGAAAGTACAAAAATAAGTGCATACATCTATGGTCAATTGATTTTTGACAAGAGTGCTAATAAGACCATTAAATGGAGGAAGAAGTCTCTTCAATAAATGGTGCTAGGACAACTGGATATCCACACGCAAAAAAATAAAGTTAGATCCTTATCTCACACCACTTACAAAAAATTAACTCAAAATGGATCAAAGACCTAAATCCTAAGAGCTAAAAGTATAAAACTCTTCAAAGAAAACACAGGGGTAAATCTTAATAATCTTGGATTTGTCAATGGATTCTTAGACATGACATTAAAAGCATAAGCAACAAAAGAAAAAAACAGGTTTAACAGTACAAACTTGCAACTAGTAGTAAATAAGCCATAGAGATCTAATGCACAGAATAATGAATATGGACAATGATGTTGAACTTTAATGATCAAACTTGCTAACAGACTAGAACTTAGTTATGCCAACCACACTAAAAAGAAAGAATAATTATGTAATGTGATAGAGGTGCTAAATATCACTACAATGGCAATCATGCTATAATATATAAATGTAGCAAATTAACGTTACACACCTTAAATTTACACAATGTTATATGTTAAATATATTCAAAAAAATTGGATTCACCAAACTTAAAAATGTTTATGCATAAAAGGATACTACTATCAAGAAAGTGAAAAGGCAACCCACAGAATGGGAGAAAATATTCGTAAATCATTATCTAACGATGGTGTAGTATCCAGACTATATAAAGAACTTCTACAATTCAACAACAAAAAGTCAAAAATCTGGGAGTTCCCTGACGATCCAGTGGTTAGGATTTGGCACTTTCACTGTCGTGGCCCAGGTTCAATCCCTAGTCAGGGAACTAAGATCCCAAAAGCTGCACAGAACATCCAAAAAAAAAGAAAAAAAGACAGAAATCCAATTAAAAAATGGGTAAAGAACTTGAATAGACATTTCTCCAAAAAAGATATACAAATAGCCAATAAAAACATCAAAAGAGAACTTCCTGACGGTCCAGTGGTAAGACTCCGTGCTTCCATTGCAGGGGGTATGGGTTCAATCCCTGGTCAGGGAGCTAAGATCCCACATGCTGCAGTGTGGCCAAAAACAACAACAACAACAAACCAACAACAACAAAAAAAAAACCCAAAACATCAAAAGATGCTCAACACCATTAGGGAAATACAAATCAAACCACAATGAAATCCCACTTTATGCCCACTAGGGTGGCTATAATACAAAAAAAAAAAAAAAGAAAAAAGAAAGGAAGGAAGGAAGCAAGAAGGAAGGAAAAGAAAAAGAAAAATAACAAGTGTTGGCAAGAATGTGGAGAAATTGGAACCCAATATATTGTGAGTTAGAATGTAAAATCCTGCAGCTGCTATAGAAAACCATTTGGCAGTTCCTCAAAAAGTTAAACATAGAGTTACATATGACTCAGCAAATCCACTCCAGGATATACCCAAGAACTGAAAATAGGTGTTCAAATAAAAACTTACAATGAATGTTCATAGCAACACTATTCAAAATAGCCCAAGGCTTCCCTGGTGGCACAGTGTTTAAGAATCCACCTGCCAATGCAAGGGACATGGGTACTATTCCTGGTCCGGGAAGATCCCACATGCGGCGGAGCAACTAAGCCCGTGTGCCACAACTACTGAGCCTGCGCTCTAAGCCTGCGAGCCACAACTACTGAGCCCATGTGTCACAACTACTGAAGCCCGCGTGCCCTGGAGCCCGTGCTCTGCAACGAGAGAAGCCACTGCAATGAGAAGCCTGTACACCGCAACAAAGAGTAGCCCCTGCTCACCGCAACTAGAGAAAGCCGCATGCAGCAACGAAGACCCAATGCAGCCAAAAATAAATAAAATTAATTAATAAATAAATAAAAAAACAAAATAGCCCAAAGGTGGAAACAACTCAAGTGTCCATCAACTAAAGAATGGATAAACAAAATGTAGCATATCCACACAATGGAATATTACACAACCATAAAAGGAATGAAATACTGGTAGATGCTTCAATATGAAAGAACTTTGGAAACATTATGCTAAGTGAAAGAAGCCAAGCACAAAAGGCCACATATTATATGATTCTATTTATATGAATATACAGAATAGGCAAATACATAGAAAGCAGATTAGTGGTTGCCAGGGTGTGCTGGGAGGGGGAAATGGGAAGTGATTGCTTAATGGGTATGGGGTTTCCTTTGGCGTAACAAAAACATTCTAGAACTAAATAGTGGCCATGGTTGCACAACAACGTGGATGTGCTAAAAGCCAGTGAATTATACACTTTAAAACAGTTAAAACTGTGAATTTTGTTATGTGAAATTGTCCTCAATAAAAATAAAATCTATTCCACTTCCACATAAAATAGTACCTGAAGATATTTTTATGTCTTGAGACTTTTCTCTTAGGAGTAGGAGGAACAAAGTCACTAACATTAGCTTTAGAGTTTATAAAACACTTTGCCATGCAATTTTATATAATCTTCACAACCCAGGAGATAGATATTATCCCCCCAATTTAGAGATAAGAAGAACTGAGGCTCAGAGAGGTATAAAGTCATATAGCCAGGAAGCATGAGAGCTGGCTAATCAAGCCAGATGGTCTAATTCCACTGTATTTACTGCTGCAAGGCAAACAGCTCCAACTTCTGATAAGCTTGAAAAAGGACAGGAGATGCCCTTATGTACAGGCATCTTGGGCAATTTTTCTTCCTCCAAAGTTAGTACTTTAATCAAAGCAGTAAAAACATTCATTGTACCCAAGTTAATAAAAGTTTTAACAAAAGCAATATAGATCATTATTGTATAAGAGCAGCATAAAGCAGGACACTACAGATTTCTTCTTCCAATTTTCTAAAGATATGAGTTTAAGTTTCTCAGTGTAAGATATGCTATAATGTTAGCATGTCCTCTCACCAATGTAGTTCAGCATGTTTACAGGGTGTGGCAATAAAGTAATGAGACAACTGTGTGTGTTCCTTACAACAACTGGCCTCATTAAGTCACAATCACATTCCTATTAAAGATTAATTAATGGGGCTTCCCTGGTGGCGCAGTGGTTGAGAGTCCGCCTGCCGATGCAGGGGACACAACGTACCGCAAAAAAAAAAAAAAAAAAAAAAAAAGATTAATGAATGAATGACACATCAGTGGTTTTCTAACACTCTGATGTGTCCTATAGATGTTCCTGAGAAAGCGGAGGGGTCAGGGTTACCAGCCCAAGAAGAGCATCCTCTTATTTTCTACACTGGGTTTTTCCTTAAGATACTGTTTGAAGAAAGGACTCCACAGCCTTTTAAAAAAGTACATACTGAAAACCACTGCAGTACATTATGCATCCTCACTTCCTCAGAGGTTTTCAGAAATCTCTGCACATTAGCCAACAATATATAATTATTTCTAAATTCAAGCACAGAAATTCCAAGGGGTCTCTCTACATTTGGTTTATGATTTTTTGTATTTTCCAGGCTCAGTTAAACCATCCTGATAAATCCCCATTTTATAGAGCAGGTACTATAAGCACACACTGAAAAACAAGTGACTTATCTCAGATGGCAGGGTGAAGCACGAGCAGGGTCCAGATATGAAGCCCCACCCCAGATGGCTCAGCCTGCTGGATGGTGCCTAGTTCAAAAAGCCTTGGTGCCATGAGGTCATTCCATGCACTATGACCTGAAGGTACAGATGTCTCTACTTGCAGTGCATGACAACACATGAGGTGGCTATAGGCCAGTAATGTCTGGAACAAGTGCCAGCTCAAGGGCAAAGATTAGTCTCTCTTCTGCCTATGCTCCATATTATCCCTTGGTTCCCTTGATGGAAAATCCTTTCCAGAAGCACCATATGGTATAGTAGAAATTATGAAATATGAAACAGAAGACTTGGGTTTAAATCCTGGCTCTATTAGTATCCCCCCTTCATGCCTGAACTCTCTGGGACTCAGTTTGTTCATAGTACTTACATCATGGGCTATTAGGAGGGCTAAATGAGATAGTGTAGCAGTTCCCATCCTATGGGCTATAGACCTCTGGGCATCTTTGGCCCTATTACAAGAGGTCTGAAAAAGCATACTAGAGAAAAAGAATCATTTAGGGATTAAGACTAAAAGCCCTGGAGTAAAATTGTCTTGGTTCAAATAATGGTTTTACCAGTGGAGCAAGTTACTTAGCCTTTCTGCCTCAGTTCCTCATCTGTAATTGGAGAAAACAGTATTTATTGGGTTACTGTGAGGATTAAATGAGTTATATATGTAAAGTGCTTAGAACAGTGACTGGCATAGTAAAAATTCAATAAACGTTAGCTATTGTTACTACTATATGTGTTTATGTATTCTTTCAAAGTACAACTATTATCACATGGATGTTTGCCAAGTTTTTTATGTTAAAAAAGGGTTATACTTGAAAAGGTTAAATACTTCTAAGATAATAGTTGTAAAAGAATCCAGTATACTACCTGCCGTGTCCTAATCCAGAGTAGTTGCATCTATGATTTTAATGTTTTTTAATTTACTGAAACTTATTTTGTGGTCCAACGTATAGTCTATCCTGGAGAATGGGCCATGTGTACTTGAGAAGAACATGTATTCTGCTGTTGTTGGGTGGAGTATGTCTGTTAGGTCTAATTGGTTTATAACGTTGTTCAAGTCCTCTTTTACCTGTTGATCTACCTGGTTATTCTATCCATTATTGAAAGTGGGGTACTGAACTCTCCAACTATTATTGTAGAACCATCTGTTTCTTCCTTCAATTTTGTCAATTTTTGCTTCACATATTTGGGGGTTCCTTTGTTAGGTACACATATGTTTATAACTGTTACATCTTCTGGCTGTAATGAACCTTTTATCAATACGTAATGTCCTTCTTTATCTCATGTAACCTTTTTTGATTTAAAGGCTATTTTGTCTGACATTTAAGAGCCACCAGCTCTTTCTTGGTTATCATTTGCATGAAATATCTTTTTCCATCCTTTTACTTTTTTAAATATTTATTTATTTATTTATCTTTGGCTGCATTGGGTCTTTGTTGCTGTTTGCAGGCTTTCTCTATTTGCAGCGAGTGGGGGCTACTCTTCGTTGTGGTGGCTTCTCTTGCTGCGGAGCATGGGCTCTAGGCGTGCGGGCTTCAGTAGTTGTGGCTCGCAGGCTCAGTAGTTGGGGCGCATGGGCTTAGTGGGATCTTCCCAGACCAGGGATCAAACCCATGTTCCCTGCATTGGCAGGCAGATTCTTAACCACTGCACACCAGCGAAGCCCCATCCTTTTACTTTTATCTCTTGTTTCTTTATATCTAAAGTGAGTATCTTATAGACAGTATAAACATGGATAATGTGGTTTTTTAAATCAATGTAACAATCTCTGCTTTTTAATAGGAGAATTTAATCCATTTACATTTAAAGTAATTACTAATAAGGAAGGATTTACTTCTGCCATTTAGCTGTATGTTTTCTGTACATTTTATGTTCTTGTTCCTTATTTCCTCTATAACTGCCTTTTTAGGTCTCTCTAACTCTGACCCTGCCTTCTTACCACTTGTTACATTGCCTCCTCTTTATTACTGCATTTTCAAAATATTAATCTAAAGATTCATTGGAGGCTTGGTCTTCCCAATCAAGTGATCATCTCTCCCTCTATTTGAATAGTTCCTAATGAACAGCTCCTTCATAAATCTATCCCAAAATGTTAAAAGGAAGGATCTACTTTTTCTGGCTATGAAAGTACATTCAGGTTCTTTCCCAGTTTTCACAATCTGAATCGCCTGTCCCTTAAACACACACCCAACATACACTATTCACCATTCACACATACAGTTTAGTATTATTATCTATTCCTTGCCTACATGTGGCCTGGGTTAGGCGGGACCCCAGAATACTTAAGAAGGGTCTCTTGATGACTGGCAAACAAAAAAATGAGCAAAGTGGCTTACATTGTAGGAGCGGGGGTGCCTCTGTTTCCACTGTACCAGGAGCAGCTGGGCCACCACCAAGGTAGCGATGAGGATGAGGACCATTTCAGCGTGCATGGCTTCATGGCCGCGGTGCTTGGCATGCATGCGTGCGTGCTCGACCCTGAAAGCCAAACAGATGGGGTGAGCTAGGTCAGGGATGGTGTGGCGGTAAAGGAGCAGTGCTTTCCAGGGATATCTCACTGGTCCATAGCGTAGAACACACTCTTGTACTGTACGAAATATGGGCTAGAAACACACATGCCCTAGAGGACAGGCATTTTGGAATAGAACAGGGGTTTTATGGGCCCTAGTCACCAAGGTTAAGTATTGGGGTTAAAGGTGGGTGGTCTGCTGCCCAGCCCCAATGTTAAAAACAGCTGATACCTTTCCATTTCAGTCCTATTTCAACCTGTCACTGGAAGAAGAAAGTAACCCAGAGAGGTCACAGCCATAAAGGCTCATACTCTTATTCAATGATATTTATGATACCAATAAAGGAGTAATATTGCAAATATGTGCAAATTCCAGGGTTAAAGTCTGGCTTTATTTGTCCTACCCTCTCTGCCAGGACCAGAGATCCTAAAGATTAAAGCCTGAAAAATCTGAACTTCAGCAGTGCTTCAATTTTACACTATTCCAACAGTGACTTCATTATCAGTATCCACCACAGGTAAATAGACTCTTCAAGGGCTCAAGGAGAGTACAACTGGAAACTTTTATTTAATCTAAGAGTTTAAAGGCTGGCATTCTCTGGTCCCGAGGATTGGCAACAAGTGATTCCCTTGGCCAGTATAGGCAAAAAGCTTCCTCTGAGAACAGGAAAGAAAAGTCACTCCTACGGCCAAGGGAGAGGAATAAAGAAGGAATTAGGAAACTAAGTACAAATGTAACCCGTAGTCAGGAGCTTTTGTGCAAGTTCTCCATACCCAGGGGTATTAGGGAGAAAGGGAAAGGACAACATAAATGGTATCTTCATGGAATTCCCAAGGGCAATGAGAGACTAAGCAAGAAGAACCCAGTGGGATGCATTATGGATAGACAAATCATAAAATATAGCAAAAAGTTAGTTGTACAATCTAGGTGGTGGGTACAAGGGTGTTCACTGTACAATTCTTTCAACTTTTCTGTATATTTAAGATTTTTCATAATAAAATGTTAGGAGGGGGTAAACTTGGTGGGCAGCCAAATGTCAGTCAGCCTGGCAGTCACAGCACCTAAGGGTTCACCTTACATAAAAGTTTATCCTAGGTGACAGAATCTGACAAAATATAATAGGGGTAGGAATCAGAAACTTAGGTTCAGACACAACCTATGTGGCCTTAGCAAAGAAAATTTACATCTCTACATCACAATTTCTTCATCTATCAAAAGGAGTCCTTATCTTTTCTGCCTCCCTCATAGGGTTGTTGTGAGGATAAGCTAAACTAAAAGGGCAAAGGATATTTTAAAATCCCAAGGATTGTGGGGAGTTATAAAGATAATAAGAGATAAGTTTCTTGTTCTCAGACAGTATATAACTGAATGGATGTGTACAACAAGAAATCAAAGAAAGGACTGAGCAAACACCAGAAGTCACCTAGCTCAAGTTACCACTCAATGCAAAAATTATTTTTGCAATCATTTGTTTGAATATCTCCACTGGCTGAGAATACATGCCTCTTAAAATAATCTATTCTAGAACCAGCAGTGTCTGACACATTGTAGGAACTCATATGTGCTTATGAAGGAATAAAATTCCAAAGCTTTAAGAAGCAGGAAGCTCTGTGCCTCACAATATACCACGATTATTAACAATGTTTCTGATAATGAGACTAAATTACCTTACTACAGCTTCAATCCTTTGGACCTAATCCTACACTCTGGAACATATCCACTCTCTCTTTCCCAATGCTGCCCCTTCAAATATTTATCATACTATTATTAAAAAAAAAAAATCCTGTTTCTACCATCATTTTCCTGGGCCCTTTTAGGTTAACAGTTCTAGATCTTTATACACGATGCATATAACATAATGTGAAGACCATTAATTCTGATTGCCTTCTTCTAGACATATCTAGCTAAAGATCTTCATATGCAGTGTTTACAACAAAATCAATGTGGACTCAGCAAAGCAGAACACAGTAGCACTGTCACTTCCCTTAAGGCAGATAGTATATTTTTAATGAACATCTTCGCAAACTGTAGAGTATTTTGGTAGCTTAGGTACACAACTGGTGCATATTAAGCTTAAAGTCACCTAAAATCTTGTGGGCCTGTCATATGAGTTGATATCTTTGCCATTCTACATTTTTTATAATTAATAGTTTTAATTTAAACGAGGTGTTTTTTTCTCACTATTAAACTTTTACTTGGTTGATTTCAGCTCACTGGTCAGTTACCTTATAAAGTTTGTGGGGCAAGCACTTTTGAAACTCCTCTACCAATGAGAAATAATGACAATGAAATATTTGTTGACTCACTCTGGTTACAAAGCAAGTTAGTAGCAGAGTTGAGATCAGAAGACACATCTCGCATTTTCTCAAACAGCACTCTCTGCCCTGTTTCATGGATCATGATGATGTTAATGATGATAATCATCCTTAAAGCAGGTAACACTTACTGGAAGTTTACCACATGCCAGGCACTGTTCTAAGAATTTCATACATGTTGATCTTCACAACAACTGTTATGATCCTCATTTTACAAATTGGGAAAACTAAGGTAGTGTGAAGTTAAGTAACTTGCCCAAGATCGCATTGCTAGGAAATGGCAGGACTAGTATTCAAAACCCAGATGGGTGGTTTGGTGCAATAATCTATTTACTCCCAAGGACCGAGGGAGCTACCCAGGAGTGACCCAAATACTGGAAAAGATCTCAAATGACCTGTCCTACTGGTCATAGGTCACTGCCTGCCACAGAAAAGGAAGCAAAAAGGGTAGATATACAACTCTATTAGTAGGATTAATCTATAGTTCCCACCAAGAGGGGCCCACACTGTCACACTTACCTCCATTGCTCCTCTGGAGAGAGGTCTGACATATCAACCTGTAGAAAGACACCACCATAAAAATCCATTACAGTCTTAGAACTGTCCCTACCCAACATACAATGATCACACACTGCTAGAGCTAAAAGTATGAATTAGGATTTGTGGGACATGAAGCTAGATAAAATATTCTGTCATATAATACCACTTGACTCTAAATGGCCCCATTAGACTAGGGTGAACTAAGCTTAAGTTTGTGCCCAGCGCCTTGTTTGCTTCACCCTAGTCCAAGTCCTTGCTCTGCTATTAAGTAGCAATGTAATATATACGGAATCTGAAAACAAACAAACAAACAAAAATGGTTCTGAAGAACCTAGGGGCAGGACAGGAATAAAGACACAGATGTAGAAAATGGACTTGAGGACACGGGGAGGGGGAAGGGTAAGCTGGGAAGAAGTGAGAGAGTGGCATGGACATATATACACTACCAAATGTAAAACAGATAGCTAGTGGGAAGCAGCCACCCAGCACAGGGAGAACAGCTCAGTGCTTTGTGACCACCTAGAGGGGTGGGATAGGGAGGATGGGAGGGAGACACAAGAGGGCGGAGATATGGAGATACATGTATATGTATAGCTGATTCACTTTGCTATACAGCAGAAACTAACACACCATTGTAAAGCAATTATACTCCAATAAAGATGTTAAAAAAAAAAGTAGCAGTGTGGCCTTCCAACCTCAAAGTTCCAGTTCTATTTGTTAGTCTTATCCTTTTAGAGCAGGATTTCTTAAACCTTGGCACTAGTGATATTCTGGGCTGGTTGATTCTCTGGGTTGTTTTTTTGGGGGTGGGGGTGGGGGGTGGGGATCTGTACACTGTAGGATGTTTAGCAGCATCCCTAGCCTCTACCCACTAGATGCCAGCAGCATCTCCACAGATAAAACCAAAAAAGTCTACAGGCATTATCAAATGTCCCTTGGGGGACAAAAATTGTCCCAGCTGAAAAATCACTGCTCTAGAATACTACTAAGTTCTTTGAGATCACAGCTCAAGTCTTCTACTTCCTTGTAGCCATACAGAAGCATACCCAAAGCCTCAGTACATAAGTCACTCGATACATTCTTATACTGAACTGAGCTGAAAATGCTCCTTGATATACAGAAGAAAGGCCCTCATAATCACCAAAGGAATCAATCAACAAATATTCCTTTAGTTCTTACGAAGTTCAAGGCCCAGTTTCCCACTGTTCCTCTGATAACTTCAGAAAAGTACCTTAAGTGGGATGTTTGAAGTAAAATGGGCAGAACTCCATACTACTACTGAGTAAAATCAGTACATATTTACCATGCATCCTTTATGTGTGTGTACTGGGAATGTCCACCATTGCTTAGAGAGGGCTTTCTGGTTTCTACGTGTCCCAGCTGAGGAAGGAAGGAAAGGAAAGGAAAGGAAGGGAAGGGGAGGGAGGGAAGGAAGGAAGGAAGGGAGGGAGAGAGGGAGGGAGGGAGGGAAGGAAAAGAGGAGGGTAGAGGAGGAAAAGAGGGGAGGGGTGAAGAGGGAAAAGAGAGGAGAGGGAAGGAGAGGGGAAGACAGAGGGCAGGGGAGGGGAGGGAAGAAACAATATCCTAAGGCTTCCCCCAGCCAATCAGGGTAATGAAGTCAACCACCCTCCTCGTCCTACTTCACACTGCCTCACAGAATTTATTCATGTGACCTGACTCAGTCCTTCATCCCCCCAGAAGGACAGAGGTCCCCTCCAAGAGGAGACAAGTAGATGCAGGAAATGGAAAGGCCCAGCTGGGTGGTACCTGAGCAGACAATTAAAGACCACAATCTTTTTTTTTTTTTTTTTGGAGCAACAGGCTCCGGACACGCAGGCTCAGCACACGCAGGCTCAGCGGCCATGGCCCACGGGCCCAGCCGCTCCACGGCATGCGGGATTCTCCCGGACCAGGGCACGAACCCATGTCCCCTGCATCAGCAGGCGGACTCCCAACCACTGTACCACCAGGGAAGCCCAAGGACCACAATCTTATGTTATCTTAGACATGCTTTCCAAGTGACCTAACTGCTTCTTAAATCCAGGGCCAGGGCCAGGACCAGGGTGGTGCAAGCAAGGGACCTAGAGCTCAAAATTTAAAAAGGCACACATTTTCAGGCACTGACACTGCACTTGCATGACCTTGAGAGTGAGTGCCTCCTTCAAGTTTGCGGCCAGAGCTTTGTTTGCTTCACCCTAGTCCAAGTCCTGCTTATGGCTATCTTGCTCCCATCCTAGAAGATCCCACAGAGCCGAGGAGAATACACTACTTTTTCGTCTTTCAAGTAGAATAGCAGAGTGTATATTAAGCACTCACTGAGTACTTGTGAAATTGAACAGAATTCCCTCCAACAGGGTAATAAGTAAGTATGCTGACACACCAGCACCCCACCTGGAGATGCTTAAATGGGAGTGTAAACAAACACTTGAAAAATACCTAATAAGCATCTGAGAAAGAAGTATTCATTTTCTGGAGGCACCCAGAAAATCATGTTTAAAAAACTACACGTCAAAACAAAACAAAACAACACAACTACATGTTCAAAGAAGCAAGGTAAGTCCATTGAAGAGAAAACAAGGAAGATTCAGAGAACCGGACCAGGCATGGGGACACCTCTCCATGAGATAGTGTTCAAGCATGCTACTGTCTGTGCCTTTGTTTCTCCCGCTGGAAAATAGAGAATAAGTCTTCTGACTTCATTGTGGGGCTGTGAGGGTAATTATATTCCAAGTCACCAAGTGATTTCATTGCCTTTCTTCCTAGGAGAGTGAGTGTACTTTAAAAAGTACTCAGAGAGGCCAGGGAACTGAATGTTGGTGAAGCACAGGGCAGTAATGCTTTCAGAGCTCAGGGAACAGCTGAGAAGGGCAAGCACTAAGGCTGAGACTAGACTTGGTGCTTAGAGGACCATTTAGCACTTCGTGGAGTAGTACGAGCACCAGAGTGGAGTAATGCTGAGTAAAGACATGATTTGGCTTTAATATTTGCATGCTGAACGAAAAGATTTTAAAAATTACATCCAAATCAGTCTTCTAGCTCAGGTGGAAAAACAAGGAAAGCTATAAGCTATACCTATAATTAACCTGTACCATCTGGAAATACATCTTTATTTGCTCCCTCATTAATGAGTTTATTCACCTGGGGCCAAGAAGTAAGTCAGTCTAAACTTGACCTGTCCAGAGCTCAGGTAGCTAATTAGGTAGGTTCTCAGGGCAAGATTACTGATTGATGGGCCCATTTCCCACTCCTAAGACCCATACACAGAATGTCTTTTTGCCAACCAATCACTCCCCTCCTAGGATGTCGCAAGGTCTCTAGTCATGTCAATCTACCTAGGTCCAGATTTGAAAGAAGTTAGACCAAAAATGTCAGGCAGAGGGCAAGAGAAAACTTTACAAAAATGGAAAATGATCTGCGGTTGACTGATATTTTCTCAGGTGCGAAAGACTCATGGTCCACCAGTGTAATACCACAAACAGGCCTCCTATCCCCCACAAATACTGATACTCGGTGGTCTCTGAGTCTTTACACAGGCTGGTTACTTTGTCCCTTCAGCCCCTCTCTTCCACCAAACCACATTCTGCCTTTATGCAAAATGCTAGACAAATCCTCCTGGATCCTGAAAGGCTCCTTAGACTGACCCCATTCACTGGAAAAAAAAAAAAAAAAATCCTTTACTGCCTTGATGAGCATGATCCACAGCCCAGAAGCATTAGCACCCTGAGAGCTTAAGAAATAGATGCTTCAGAATCCATCCCAGGGCTTCCCTGGTGGCGCAGTGGTTGAGAGTCCGCCTGCCGATGCAGGGGACACGGGTTCGTGCCCCAGTCCGGGAGGATCCCGCATGCCGCGGAGCGGCTGGGCCCGTGGGCCATGACCGCTGAGCCTGCGCGTCCGGAGCCTGTGCTCCGTGGAAGAGAATCCATCCCAGACCTCCTGAATCAGAATCTGCATTTAATAAGATACCTAGGTAATTCATATGCATATAAAAGCATTGCTATTACAATCACTTTGCTGTACACCTGAAATACAACACTGGTAATCAACTATACTCCAATATAAAATTAAAAGTTAAAAAAATAAAAGGATTATCATAAAAAAAAATTGCTATTGCACCCCAGCACTCACATCCACACTTTGTCCTACAGTCATATACCTCTATACACCTGAATTGTTTTTAACAACAGCTTTACTGAGATCTAATTCACATACCGTAAAATTCACCCATTTAAAATGTACTATTCAGTGCTTTTAGTACATTCAGAGTTGTGCCACCATCACCACTATTTAAATTTAGAACATTTTTACAACCCCAAAAAGAAACCACATACCAGTCAGCCATCACTCTCCAATCTCCCCCCAGCCCAAGGAACCACTGATTTACTTTTGATCTCTATCTATAGATTTGCCTATTCTTGACATTTCATATAAACGAGATCATACAATATGTGGTTTTTTGTGAATGGCTTCTTTCACTTAGCATGTTTTCAGTGTTGCAGCAGGTATTGTAGTTCATTCCTTTCTATTACCAAATAATATTGTATTGTATGGCTATACGACATTTTCTTTGTCCATCCATCAGTTGATGGACATTTGGGTTGTTTATAGTTTTGAGCTATTACAAATAATGCTGTTACGAACATTCATTTACAAGTTTTCGTGTAGACATGCTTTCATTTTTCTTGAGCATGTATCTAGTAGTGGAACTGTCTGGTCACATGTAACTCTATGCTTAACCTTTTGAGGAACTGCCAAACTGTTTTCCACAGCAGCTGCACCATTTTACATTCCCACCAGCAGTGTATGAGAGTTCCAATTTCTCCACATCTTCAACAACACTTATTGTCTTTTTGGTAAAAAGCATCCCAATGGGTGTGAAATGGCAGATCAATATGATTTTGAATTTCCCTGATTTATAATGATGTTGAACACCTTTTCATATGCTTATTAGCCATTCACATATCTTCTTTGGAGAAAAGTTTATTCAGATCCTTTGTCCCTTGTCCACTTTTAAAAAATAGACATTTTTTTTTTTTACAGCAGTTTTAGATTCACAACAAAATTGAGTGGAAAGCACAGAGATTTCCCATACGCACCCTGCTCCCAAATATGCATAGCCTCCCTCATTACCGACATCCCCATCAGAGCGGTTCGTTTGTTCTAACTGAAGAACCTACATTGGCATACCATCACCCAAAGTCCATAGTTTACCTGAGAGTTCACTACTGATGTACATTCTATGGATTTGGACAAACATATAATGTCCTCATGGACACATATCCATCATTAGAGTATCATACAGAGTAGTTTCACTGACTTAAGAATTCTCTGTGGGCTTCCCTGGTGGCGCAGTGGTTGAGAGTCCGCCTGCCGATGCAGGGGACACGGGTTTGTGCCCTGGTCCGGGAGGATCCCACATGCCGCAGAGCGGCTGGGCCCATGGGCCCGCTGAGCCTGCACGTCCGGAGCCTGTGCTCCGCAACGGGAGAGGCCACAACAGTGAGACGCCCGCGTACCGCAAAAAAAAAAAAAAAAAAGAATTCTCTGTGCCCTGCTTATTCATCTCTCCATCCCCCCAATCCCTAGCAACCACTGATCTTTTTACTGTCTCCACAGTATTGCCTCTTCCAGAATGTCATATAGTTGAAATCATATAGTACGTAGCCTTTTCACATTGGCTTCTTTCACTTAGTAATATGCATTTAACATTCCTCCATCTCTTTTTATGGCTTGATAGCTCACTTCTTTTTAGTACTGAATAATATTCCATTCTCTGGATGTACCACAGTTTATGTATCCATTCACCTACTGAAAGGCATCTTGGTGGCTTCCAAATTTTGGCAATTATGAATAAAGCTGCTATAAACATCTGTGTGCAGGTTTCTGTGTGGACATAAGAGCTCCTCTGGGGAAATATTAAGGAGCACAATTGCTGGATTTGGTAACAGTATGTTTAGTTTTGCAAGAAACCACCAAACTATCTTCCGAAGTGGCTGTATTATTTTGCATTCCCACCAGCAATGAATGAGAGTTCTTGTTGCTCCACATCCTTGCTAGCATTTGGTATTGTCAGTGTCTCAGATTTCGATCATTCTAATAGGTGTGTAGTGGTATCTCATTTTAATTTGAATTTCCCTGAAGATGCCTGTGGGGCATCTTTCCATATACTTATATGCCATCTATATATCTTCTTTGGTGGGCTATATGTTAAGGTCTCTAGCCCACTTTTTTCCCCCATTTATTTATTTATTTATTTATGGCTGGGTTGGGTCTTCGTTGCTGCGTGCGGGCTTTCTCTAGTTGCGGTGAGCAGGGGCTACTCTTCGTTGCAGTGTGTGGGCTTCTCACTGCAGTGGCTTCTCTTGTTGTGGACCACGGGCTCTAGGTGTGCAGGCTTCAGTAGTTGTGGCTCTTGGGCTCTAGAGGACAGGCTCAGTAGCTGTGGTGCACCAGCTTAGTTCCTCCACGGCATGTGAGATCTTCCCAAACCAGGGATCGAACCCATGTCCCCTGCATTGGCACATGGATTCTTAACCATTGCACCACCAAGCAAGTCCCTCTAGCCCACTGTTAATCAGGTTTTCTTTTTGTTTTTTTTAGTACCTTGGCCTCTCACTGTTGTGGCCTCTCCCACTGCGGAGCACAGGCTCCGGACGCGCAGGCTCAGCTGCCATGGCTCACGGGCCAAGCCGCTCCGCGGCATGCGGGATCCTTCCGGACCGGCGCACGAACCCGCGTCCCTGGCATCGACAGGCGGACTCTAAATCACTGCGCCACCAGGGAAGCCCCAGGTTGTTTTCTTATTACTGAGTTTAAAGAGTTCTTTGTATATTTTGGATAACAATCCTTTATCTGATAGGTCTTTTGCAAATACATTCTTCCAGTTTGTGGCTTGTGCTTTCATTCTCCTGACAGTTTCTTTTGCAGAGCATAAATTTTTAATTTTAATTAAGTCTAGCTTATCAATTCTTTCTTTCAGGGATCATGCCTTTGATGTTGTATCTAAAAAGTCATTGCCAAACCCAAGGTCACCTAGATTTTCTCCTATGTTATCTTCTAAGAGTTTTACAGTTTTGCTTTGTGATCTCATTGAGGTTTGTGGTCCATTTTAAGTTACCTTTTGTGAGGGGTATAAAGCCTGTGTCTAGAACCTTTTTTTTTTTTTAACTTGTGGATGTCTGATTGCTCTAGCAACATTTGTTGACAGACTCTCTTTGCTCCATTGTATTGCCTTTACCACTTTGTCAAAGATCAATTGATAAATTTACATAGGTCTATCTCTGAGCTCTCCGTTCTGTTCCACTGATCTATTTGTCTGTTCTTTGACCAGTACCACAGTGTCTTGATTACTGTAACTTTATAGTAAGTTTTGAAGTTGGGTAAGTAGTCCTCCAATTTTGTTCTTCTCCTTCAATACTGTATTGGCTATTCTAGGTATTTTGCTTCTCCATATAAACTTCAGAATCAGTTTATTGATATCTATAAAATACCTTGCTGGGATTTTGACTGGGATTGCAATGAATCTATAGATCAAGTTGGGAAGAACTGACATCTTGACAACATTGAGTCTTCCTTTACACGGACATGGAATATCTCTCTATTTAGTTCTTCTTTGATATCTTTCATCCGTTTTACAGTTTTCCTCATATAGATCTTGTACATATTTTGCTATATTTATATCTACATATGTTATTTTTATTGGTGCTAAAGTACATGGTATTGTGGGGTTTCTTAAAAGATTTTTTTTTGATGTGGACCATTTTTAAAGTCTTTACTGAATTTGTTGCAATACTGCTTCTGTTTTATGTTTTGGTTTTTTTGGCTGAGTCACGTAGGATCTCAGCTCCCCAACCAGGGATCGAACCCACACCCGCTGCATTAGAAGGTGAACTCTAATGACTGGACCACCAGGGAAGTCCCTGGTATTGTGCTTTTAATTGCAAATTCCATTTGTTCATTCTTGGTATACAGGAAAGCAGTTGACTTTTGTATATTAACTGCGTATCCTGCAACCCTACTATAATAGTTTATTAGTACTAGGAGGTTTTTGGTTGATCCTTTCTATAGATGACCATTTCATCTGTGAACAAAGATGGTTTTATTTCTTCCTTTCAAATCTATATTCATTTTATTTCCTTTTCTTGCCTTATTGTGTTAGCTAGGACTTCCAGTATGATGTTGAAAAGCAGTGGTCAGAGGCAACAACCTTCCCTTGTTCCTGATCTTAGTGGAAAACTTCATGCTTCTCACCAGGTAAGTATGTTAGCTGTAAGTTTTGGGTAGATATTCTTTATCAAGTTGAGGAAGTTCCCCTATATTCCTAGTTTAATGAGGAATTTTTATCTTGAATGGGTGTTGGATTTTGTCAAATGATTTTTCTGCATATATAGATATGTTCATGTAATTTTTCTTCTTTAACCTGTTGATGTGATAGATTACATTAATTTTTCAAATACTGAACCAGGTTTGCATACCTAGGATAAATTCCACCTGGTCATGGTGTATGATCCTTTTATACACTGCTGGTTTCAATCTGTTAATGTTTTATTAATGATTTTTACATCTATGTTCATGAGAGACATTGGTCTATAGTTGTCTTATAATATCTTTGTCTGGTTTTGGTATTAGGGTAATGCTGACTTCATAGAATGAGTTAGGAAGTATTCACTCTGCTTCTATCTTCTGAAAGAGATTGTAGAGAATTGGTATAATTTCTTCCTTAAATGTTTGGTAGAATTCACCAGTGAACCCATCTGGGCCTGGTACTTTCTGCTTTAGAAGGTTATTAATTATTCAATGAATTTCTTTAATAGATATAGGCCAATTCTGATTGTCTGTCTTCTTGTGTGAGTTTTAACCGATTGCGTCTTTGAAGGAATTGGTCCATTTCATCTAGGTTATCAAATTTGTGGTCACAGAGTTGCTCATAGTATTCCTTTATTATCCCTTTAGTGTCCATTGGCTCTGTAGTGATATCCCCTCTTTCATTTCTTTTTTTTTTTTTTTCCCTCTTTCATTTCTGATGTTAGGAATTTGTATCCTCTCTCTTTTTTTCTTAGTTAGCCTGGCTACAGGTTTATCAACTTTATTAATCTTTTCAAAGAACCAACTTTTGATTTTGTTGATTTTTTCTAGATTTCCTGTTTTCAATTTCATTGATTTCTGCTCTAATTTTTATTATTTCTTTTCTTCTGCTTATCTTGGATTTAATTTGCTCTTTTTCTAGTTTCCAAAGGTGGAAGTTTGGATGACTGATTTTCTATCTTTCCTTTTTTTCTAATATGTGCATTCAGTGGTACACATTTCCCTCTAAGCTCTACTTTTGCTGTATCCACAAATTTTGATATGTTTTGTTTTCATATTCATTTAGTTCAAACATATTTAAATTTCTCGAGATTTCTTTTTTGATCCATGTGTTATTTAAGCAGTATGTTGTTTGATCTCCCAAGTATTTGTGGATTTTCCAGCTATCTTCCTGTTACTGATTTCTGATTTAATTCCATTGTGCACTGAGAGCAGAAAATATATGATTTTTATTCTTTTAAATTTGTTAAGGTAACCGGGGCACGAACCCATGTCCCCTGCATCAGCAGGTTGACTCTAAACCACTGCGCCACCAGGGAAGCCCTAAGGTATATTTTATGGCCCACAATGTGGTCTATCCTGGTGAATGCTCCATGAGAACTTGAGACGATTGTCTATTCTGCTGTTGCTGGATGAAGTAGTCTATAAATATCCATTATATTCAGTTAATTGATAGTGTCATTGAGTTCAGCCCTGCCTTCATGAATTTTCTGCTTGCTAGATCTGCCCCTTTCTGACACAGGAGTGTTGAATTCTCCAACTATAACAGTGGATTCATCTATTTCTCCTTGCAATACTATCATTTTTTGCCTTATGCATTTTCACACCCTATTGTTAGGTACACACACATTAAGACATTGTTATGTCTTCTTGGAGAACTGACTTCTTTATCATTATGTAATGCCCCTTTTTTTAATTAATTAATTAATTAACTTATTTATTTATTTTTGGCTGCGTTGGGTCTTCGTTGCTGCGTGCAGACTTTCTCTAGTTGTGGTGAGTGGGGGCTACTCTTCAGTGCTATGCACAGGCTTCTCATTGCAGTGGCTTCTCTTGTTGTGGAGCACAGGCTCTAGGCATGCGGACTTCAGTAGTTGTGGCACATGGGCTTGGTTACTCCGAACCCATGTCCCCTGCACTGGCAGGGGGATTCTTAACCACTGCGCCACCAGGGAAGCCCTGTAATGCTCCTCTTGATCCCTGATAACTTTCTGTGTTCTGAAGTCTGCTCTACCTGAAATTAATATAGCTACTCCTGCTTTCTTTTGATTGTCAGCCTGATACATCTTTCCCCATTCCTTTACTTTTAATCTATATGTGTCCTTTTATTTAAAATGGTGTTCTTTTAGATAGAGTTGGGTCTTGTATTTTTTATCCACTCTGACAATCTCTGTTTTTTAACTGACGCATTTAGACCATCAATGTTCAAAGTGATTATTAATATAGTTGGATTAGCATCTACTATATTTGTTACTGTTTTCTATTTGTTGCCCTTATTCTTTGTTTCTATTTTTGTCTTCCAATCTTTTTCTGCCTTTTATAGTTTTAACTGAGAATATTATATGATTACATTCTCTTTCCTTTCTTAGCTTATCAGTTATACTTTTTTAAAAATGTTATTATTATTAATATTTTTTGGCCTCACTGTGCAGCTTGTGGGATCTTAGTTCCCTGACCAGGGATCAAACCCAGGCCCTCGGCAGTGAAAGCACGCTGGACTGCCGGGGAATTCCCTATACTTTTATTTTTACTTCTTTTAGTGGTTGCTCTAGAGTAAAACCCACTTTCAAATAATACTATACCACCTTACAGATAGTTTGAGTACCTTATAACAACAAAATAATCCTAATTCTTCCCTCTCATCCCTTGTATCATTGCTGTCATTCATTTCATTTATCCATAAATACACATACACAAACATACATAGTCAAATGTAGTGTTGGTATTATTACTTTGAAAAAACTATTCTGTTAGATCAATCAACAATATATAAAACAGGGAATTCCCTGGTGGTCCAGTGGTTAGGACTCCATGCTCTCACTGCCAAGGGCCCAGGTTTGATCCCTGGTCGAGGAATTAAAATCCTATAAGCTGTGTGGCGCAGCAAAAAAAAAAAAAAAAAAAAAAAAAAAAAAAATATATAAAATAAAAGAGCATCTACAAATATCCTATAGCTTACATTATATTTAATGGTGAAAGACTGAATGCTTTCCCCCTAAGATCCGAAATGTCAGGATGTCCACCCCCACCACTACTATTCAACATAATACTGAAGTTTCTAGCCAGCAAAATAAGGCAATGAAAGGTACAGATTGGAAAGAAATAAAACTGCCCCTTATTTGCAGATGACATCATGGCCTACATAGAATATCCCAAAGAATCTACCAAAAAAAAAAAAAGGGCTAGAACTTATAAGAGTTCAACGAGGTGGCAGAATACAATATAAACATACACACAAAAATTGTATTTCTATATAGTAGCTATGAACATATGGAAAAATGACATTTAAGATACAATAAAACTTCCAATCGCTCATTAAAAAAAGAATTAGTAAAATAAATGTTTTTATTCTACCTTCACTTATTCCCTCTCCAATGCTCTTCCTTTCTTTATGTAGATCTGAGGCTCTGACTTCCATTATTTTCCTCTCTCTAAAGAACTTCTTTTAACATTTCTTGCAAGGCAGGCCTACTGGCAATAAATTTGCTCTATTTTTGTCTGTCTTTATTTCTCCTCTTTTGAAGGCTAATTTCATGGGATACTGAATTCTAGGCTGGTGGGGTTTTTGTTTTTTTCAACACTGTAAACATTTCATTCTACTCTCTTCCTGCTTGCATGGTTTCTGAGGATAAACTGGGGGTTAATTCTTATCTTTGCTCCTCTATAGGTTAAGGTGTTGTCTCCTCTGGCTTCTTTCAGGATTTTTTTGTCTTTGATTTTCTATCATTTGAAAAATGATATGCCTAGATTTACTGGGGGGTTCTGGCACTTATCCTGCTTGGTGTTTTCTGAACTTCCTGGATCAGTGGTTTGGTGTCTGACATTAATTTGGGAAAATTCTCAGTCATTATTGTTTCAAATATTCTGTTTCTCTCCTTCTTCTCCTTCTGGTATTCTCATGATGCATCTTAGTCTGTTCACACTGCTATAATAAAATACCATTGACCAGGTGGCTTATAAACAACAAACATTTACTTCTCACATTTCTGGAGTGTGGAAAGTCCAGGATCACAGCACAAGCAGATTCTGTGTCTGGTGAGGGCTTCCTGGTTCATAGACAGCTGACTTTTTGTTATGTCCTCACATGGTGCAAGGGGCTAGGAAACTCTGTGGGGCCTCTTTTATAAGTGCACAAATCCCAATTATGAGGGCTCTGCCCTCATGACCTAATCACCTCCCAAAGGCCCCACCTCCTAATACCATCACCTTGAGGATTAGGAGTTTAACATATGAATTTGGGGGGAACACAAACATTCAGATCACATCAGCATACATTACTTTTGTAGTTGTCCCACAGTTCTTGGTTATTTTGCTTTTTCTAGTCTTTTTTCTTTTTACTTTTATAGGTTTCTACTCAAATATCCTCAAGCTCAGAGATTCTTTCCTCAGCCATGTCTAGTCTACTGATAAGCCCATTAAAGGCATTCTTCATTTCTGTTACAGTGTTTTTGATCTCTAAACATTTCTTTTTGGTTCTTTCTTAGAATTTCCATCTCTGCTTACAATGCCCAGTTGTTCTTGCATGTCATCTACTTTATCCATTCGAGCCTTAGCACGGTAAATCATACTTATTTTAAATTCCCTGTCTAATAATTCCAAGATCCCTGCCATAGATGGGTCTAATTCTGATACCTGGTATGTCTCTTCAAAGTGTGTATTTTGCTTTTTAGTATATCTTGTAATTTTTGCTTGATAGCTGGGCATGATATACCAGGTAAAAGGAACTGCTATAAACAGACCTTTAGTAATGTGGTGGCATGTTGAGGGAGGGGAAGCATTCTATAGTCCTATGATTGGGTTTCAGTCTTTTAGTGAGTCTGTGCCTCTGGAATGTGAACTTCACAAGTGCTTCTCAGTGCCTCACCCACCCCTCTTAGGTGGGACATGATGGTGTGAGTGGACTGGAATTGGGTATTTCCCTTCTCCAAGATGAAAGGCTAGAGCTGACTAGAGGTGGGTATTTCCTTTTCCCTGGGTTAGTTAGGCTCTGATAAAACCCCAACAGGGGCTTCCCTGGCGGCACAGTGGTTGAGAGTCCGCCTGCCGATGCAAGGGACACAGGTTCGTGCCCCTGTCCGGGAAGATCCCACATGCCACGGAGCGGCTGGGCCCGTGAGCCATGGCCGCTGACTCTGCGCATCCGGAGCCTGTGCTCTGCAAGGGGAGTGGCCACAACAGTGAGAGGCCCGCGTACCGCAAAAACAACAACAACAAAAAAAACAAAACCCCAACAGGTTAGGCTTTGGTTAAAGTTTCCCCTGATGGCAGACCTTAAGAAGAACAGAATGCTCTGTAGTATTTTTTTAAATGGCTCCTTTCCCCCACCCCTCCCCAAAGCACAAAAGGGTTTTTCTCAATACTCAGTGTAAGAACCTGATAGATATCCGAGAAGTCATTGTGGGGGGCCCTCAATGACTGAGTCCCCCTGGAGTTTTTTAACTCTGAGTTGTCCATACTGAGCCTCCAGCAATTCATCAATTACAATCCAGGTTTCCCTTCTCCAGCACTGGTTCCCACAGAGGTTTCTGCTTCTGTAAGTTGTGATTCTGTATTCACCTGTTCGTCTCTCCAATTTGGGGGGCAGCAATTTGCCTTTGCCCTATGACCTTACTTCTCTTAAAAATCTAAGAATTGTTGATTTTTCAGTTTGTTCAGCTTTTTACTTGTTCTTAGGACAGAAGGGTGATTTCCAAGCTTCTTACATGCCTATTGGAACTCTTTTACCCATTTTAAAAATTATTTATATTTTTATTGTTGAGTTGTAAAAGTTTTTTATATATTCTGGATACAAAATCCTTTACCTGATATACGACTTGCAAGAATTTTCTCCCATTCTGTGGGTTGTCTTTTTACTTTCTTGGTGGTATCCTTTGCAATACAAAAGTTTTTCATTGTGATGACACCCAATTTACTTTTTCTTTTATTGCTTGTGTTTTTGGTGTCATATCTAAGAAATCGTTACCTAATGTGGTAGTGATTTATAACTGTTTTCTTCTAAGAGTTTTATAGTTTTAGTTATTACATTTAGGTCATTGGTCTGTTTTGAGTCAATGTTTGTATATGGTGTGAGGCAGGAGTCCTACTAGCATGTGGCTATCTAGTTGTTTCAGCATCATTTGTTGAAAAGACTATTCATTCCCCATGTGTACCTGATTGATCACATTGGCTCTTAACTCTCTAAGGTGGTGCAACACTCTTGCTTTCCACATCATTTTCTTAAGTGTCCACATAGCTCTATAAATTTTGCTGACAGAACCTCAGAAAGACTAAAAAGGTAGCTGGAGATATATAATACCATATATCCAATACCATAAAGAACATATGTAAATCATACCATAGAGAAAGATAAAGCCTAAAGAAAGCCTCTGAAGCTATCTGTGAGGTTTGATACATTTATTCATTTACTCTCATTTAAGGTACTTCTGTTCTAAATGTGTAGGTTCTGGGCTAGGCATGGAGATACAAAGATGAACCAGAATTTTTTTCCTGCCCTTGAGAAGACAGATTTAAAAATAAAATAATTAAGTTGTATTAAAAGCATGAATTTACTCAGCAGAAGGAACACAATTGTTTCCATTTTACAGAAGGCACAAATGAGATATAAAGGAGAAAAATGACTCACTGAATGAAGATCACCGTTATGGGGCATAGGGGTAGGAGTGATGGGGAGAGGATCACAGACCTTAAGGGAGAAATCAGAGTCAGGGCTTAGGGCCACAAATGGCCAAGCCAATGACTAGTCACAAGGTCCTGCTAGTGCCACATTATGACTTTCATGGGCCCTAGGTACTTTTGCCTTTGTGGAACCCTTTCTCTATTAGAAAAATATTTTAAAATATATTTTATGACTGTATTGATATAATATAATCCAAGATGAATTATATTCATTTTTTCTTCTGATTGAAAGAAGTTAAGACATTTTTATGGGCCCCTGGGTACTGTGCCTGTTGGATAAGTCAGCCCTGAGTCCTGCTGTCTCCCCACAGCTATGCACCAAGAATTCTCTCCCCAGCTGCCAAATCACATAGCTCTGCTGCTTCTGAGATTCTGTTCTCTACCCGGCCTGATCAAGTGGCATGAGGTTTAGGTTCACATTAAATCTCACACTGCCTAAATCCACACAGAAAAGGTAACCTCACTCTACTCCTATGAGCACTATACAGTTATTGGGCAATCATTTGCCAATAATGTGTATTCTGTGTTCAAGGAAGGTTTAGATACATTCATGATCAAACGCAAACAAAGAAACAGACGTGTCATGACCTACAAACACCAAAGTCATAGGAAGCATATGCCTGGCACCTTGACAGCCCATAAATATCTGTTCATTCAATTACAAGACAGGCATAAAACAAAGTCTCTTCCCTTATAAAACTTACCATATAATGAAGAAGACAGACAATAAATATACAAATAAGCATAATTTATATATATGAAATAATTTCTGGTAGCAGTGTTATGAAGAAAAAGAAAGCAGGGTAAGAGAAGAAAGAATGAAAAAGGAGGCCATTATGTGGCTACATGTAGACACTCTGGTTTGGTTTCCCCAGAAAGGCTTCAAATAACGGGAGAACTTGCTGGGCAGGCTGAATAGTGAAACTAGCCCATGTAGTATGTCTTATTTCCTTGGGTTTTACCTCATTCCCACTTTTCACCCCAAGAAATGGCTTCAGGGCAACAACCACCTTTCTCAGTGACAAGAAAAAGAGTTGTAGGTCCTGATCTGGCATAGCTATTTACTTGCTATATGTCAATGAACAGGGCACTTCTCTCTATGCCTGTTTCCCCATATATAAAATGAGGAAATTGGCTTAAGTTACTTTCAAGGTCCCTTAAGGCTAAAATGCTATAATAATTCATACCAAATCTGTCAAATCTGTCTAACTCCAAAGATTTGGAGTCAGCTGTAATACTTTGGCTTTCCAAACTGCCACAGTTACCTTAGTTACCACAAAAGTGAAAGCAAAATGCCTTTAGTGTAGTGAGGTGTGATTTAACAGGATGCTACCAAATTAAATCAATGAAAATTTACCAAGTGACTACCATAAGCATGCATCGGGAATATCCATCACTTGGGGGATGACCTCTTGCCCTGGCTTCAAGTACCTTCTAACTGCAAAGGGCCCTAAACTCTGGAACCCCATCTATCAGGGCAACCGGGAACTTCAAAGGTCTCAGCTGATCCTGTCAAGTTACAGAATGATCAATCATGCAGCTAGAGACTTCACTCTTTCACAAAACATTAGAGATGAATAATTCCAACCTTTGCCCTTGAGGTAGTCACAGTCCAGGGGGTAGGGGTGAGACAGATTAAACATAATATGATAAGGATAACCACTGACGTATAAACAAAATGCTGTGTGAGCCCAGAGAAAGGAGAGATTAGTTAGTTCCTGAACCTGGTACAGCAAAACCACCAGGCTGGCTGCCTCTATCTCGGAGGGACAGATACTATGGTGTGCTGAGTGATTAGGATTACAAATGAAGTCCAAAGTTTCACAGGCTACCCCTATTTGTGGCTCCGTATTCCCCTCTCACTCACATTTTTCTCCAACTCCTTAGCCCTGGCGAGAATTCCAGGCCAATGAATTAAAGTGGAACTACCTCACTTTTCAGACCTCAGCTGGGGATCATGCAGACATTGGTTATGCTTAGCCTAACTGAAAAGCCTGACATGGACAGCACACTGTAGGCAGTGGAGTCAGAGTAGATGCTGGCTGAAAATAACTGCTGTGGCTGCTGTCTGCCCTCCACTCCTACCCCTCCTACCATCACCAGAAAAGCACATCCTCCAGGCCAGCTGAATTGGAAAGCTTTTTTAAAGAAACTTTTAAAATTTATACAAAAGTGGGAGGAATAGTTTAACAACCTCTCTCCCATTCAACAATTATCAAATTTGGGGGCACCTAATGTACACTTCTTTGGTTCTTCAATTCCTACCCCATAAAATTCATATTTCTCAGACTGGCTTCCTCCCTACCTGGCCCTCCTCTCTTACTCTTTCCCATATGCACTCCAGCCTCTAATACACTCTATACTTTTCTACCCATCCTTAAAGATCCAACCCAGATGTCACCTCTTACAGAGCCCTTCCAGAACAGAACTTTCTACAGCTTTCTATGAAACTCCTAAAGCCCTAAATCTGGACTATCCATGTGCTGATCACATCTACCCACCTATGAAATCTCCCTCCAATTTTTCATTGCCACACATTCTTGGTTCAGACTTTATCTCGTGCTCTCTCCTAGACCTGCAGTGACTTCCGAGTGATCACCCTGATGCAAATCTTGCCAGTACAGATTCATAACAGGAGCAGCCACAGTAATCTTTATTAGACACACATCTGACTGCATCAGCCCCCTACTTTGACAAACTTGGATAACATTCTACTGCCTTTGGATTAAAGTCCAAACTCCTTTGTATGACACACAAGGTGTTTCATAATGTGGTATATAACCAGCTACTTATCTCACCACCTCCAATAAACAGCTTTTCCTCCAGCCACACTAAACCACTTACCACTCTAAGGTGCTCTTCCCTTTTATCCCTCAGTGATTTGGCTGCTGCTGTCTTCTCTCCTTAGAATCCTTTCTTCACCTTCACTGTTTAGTCCATTTCTTTTCCTTCTTTAAGATGTAGCTCAAATATCACCTCCTTTGTGACACATTCTCCAACTTTATTCATTCACACACCCATTCAACAACTGTTAACTGATCATGTTAAGCTCTAGACAGGGGATACAATAAATAACAGCTCTCACTCTCAAGGAGCTTAGAGTCTAGTAGATCTCCTCAGGTGGAGTAATTCCTTTCCTCCTCTGTTCTCCTGAAGAATTTTACAATTTGCACAAACCTCTAAGGTCACATTTATTACTTTTTATACTTGTTTCTGTTTCCCTCACTAGACTCTAATCATCTTGAGGCCAAGGATCTTTTATTTTTAAGGCTTTGTTGAGGTATAGCATCCATATCAGGTGGACAGTTCAATGACTGTTCATATATTTATAGAGTTGTACAGCCATCTTATTTTAAATCATTTCCATCACACTAAAAAGAAAGCTCAAGCCCACTGGCCAACTCCCTATTCCTATCCCTAGACTTAAGCAACCACTAATCAATCTACTTTATATGTCTATAGATCTGTCTATTCTGGACCTTTCATGTAAATGAAGTCATACAATATGCTGTCTTTTTTGACTAGCTTCTTTTTTTAAAAAAATTAAATTACTTTTATTTGTTTGTTTATTGATTGATTGATTGATTGATTGGCTGTGTTGGGTCTTCGTTGCTCCACACAGGCTTTCTCTAGTTGTGGTGAGCAGTGGCTACTCTTAGTTGCGATGTGCGGGCTTCTCATTGCTGTGGCTTCTCTTGTTGTGGAGCACAGGCTCTAGGCGCGTGGGCTTCAGTAGTTGTGGCACGTGGGCTCAGCAGTTGTGGTTCACAGGCTCTAGAGGGCAGGCTCAGTAGTTGTGGCACATGGACTTAGTTGCTCTGTGGTATGTGGGACCTTCCTGGACCAGGGATCGAACCTGTGTCCCCTGTACTGGCAGGTGGATTCTTAACCATTGCACCACCAGGGAAGTCCCTTGACTGGCTTCTTTCATGTAGCATAATGTTCTTCAAAGATCATCCATGTTACAACATGTATCAGTAGTTCACTCCTTTTTTTGACAAGTAATCTTGCACTGTATGGATATACATTTTATTTATCCATTTACCAGCTGATACACATTTGAGTTGTTTCTACTTTTGGGCTATTATAATATTGCTATGAACATTCATGTATAAGCTTTTATAGGGACATATGTTTTTATTTCTCAAGTATATATCTGGAGTGGAATTACTGGGTCATGTGGTAACTCTACGCTTAACCTTTTGAGGAATTGCCAAACTGTTTTCCACAGCAGCTGCACCATTTTACATTTCCACTAGCAGTGTATGAGGATTCCAACTTTTCCACATCCACAACACTTGTTATTATGTCTTTTTGATTATAGCATCATAGTGAGTATGAAGTGGTATCTCACTGTAGTTTTGATTTGCATTTCTCAGATGGCTAATGATGTTCAACATCTTTTCATGTGCTTATTGGCCATTTATATATTTTCTTTGGAGATAGGTCTATTCAGATCGTTTGGTGTATTCAGATCTTTTGTTCATTTTTTATTGGATTATCTTTTTCTTGTTGAGTTGTAAGAGTTCATTACATATCCCAAACACAAGTCCCTCATCAGATATATGGTTTGCAAATATTTTTTCCCATTTAGCAATCCTAAGTGGTCTGAGGATCATCTGATTCTTACTAATTTTTGCATTTTAAAGAACTAGCACGTAATCTGGCACATTGTATGCGTTCAATAAATGTTAAATGGATGTTACATAACATTAACTGCTTTGAAGACAAGAATAATGCCTTAGGTACTTCCCTGGTGGTGCAGTGGTTAAGAATCCACCTGCCAGTGCAGGGAACATGGGTTCAATCCCTGGTCCAGGAAGATCCCACATGCCATGGAGCAACTAAGCCCATGCGCAACTACTGAGCCTGCGTTCTAGAGCCTGCGAGCCACAACTACTGAGCCCACGAGCCACAACTATTGAAGCCCGCACGCCTAGAGCCCATGCTCCACAATGAGAGGCTGCCGCAACAAGAGAAGCCACCGCAACAAGAGAAGCCACTGCACCGAGAAGCACGTGCACCGCAATGAAGAGTAGCCCTGGCTCTCCGCAACTAGAGAAAGAAAGCCCATGCACAGCAACGAAGACCCAACACAGCCAAAAATAAATAAATAAATTTATTTTTTTAAAAAAGAATAATGCCTTACTCAATCAGCATCTCCCTCACACTTTACACCTAGCGCTAGACACAAAGCACACACCTTGGAAATACACAGAGACTGAGTAACTCTCACTTGAACAGACAGTGGGGATGATGTTGCAAAAGAATCCAGAGGAACTTGGAAAGCCATCTGAAACCAACAGAACTTACCTGTATATTGGCTACTACCAGTTACCCCTGAGACAGCTGCTGCTCTCTGAGAATAAGAAGCAACTTCTATATAAGCCATTCTTGCAGTGGCCCACACTCAGAAGTAGTCATCAAAATGCTCTATTACCTAGAAAACTGGCTCCCTCCCTCCATTCCCTTAGCCAGTGGGAGATATCAAGCACATGACAGCACTAAATGACATGCTGGCTTTGCCTGAAGTGCCCTTTCTTCTCAAGGAGCTCAAACTTGATCTAGAGAGACAGGCTGGTATCTGGACCACATCAGAGATGTACAGCGGGCAAAGGTGCTCCATCCTTTGTGGTTTCTAAGTTAGAAAGTGACTCTTCCTCTTAAGCACTAACATGAAATCCTTCGTGATCATTAATAGCCAACAGTAAATACTTTCCAAACTTAACACAGAATACAAATAGGACTGAAGGAAGCTTTGGGGAGAAGGAAAAACTGAAGAACATGGCTCATTGCACCAGAAGGCCTAGGCCAGTGAGGCAGGAAATGTCTCTAACATCTCTTCCTTTCTATAATACTATTCAAGCTACAAACATAATCTAGGCCCTTCAACTTCATGCCCTTCCTGCTAGTCACTGTGTCACTCAAATTCAAAATCTTCTGGTTTGCCAATGCTGCCTGTAAGAGAAAGGAAGAACTCCTCAGTAGGACACACAGTGCCCTCCATGACAGCATTGAGAGTAACCTCTCCTGTGACCACACAAGGCCATGATCTGACTCCAGTCTGCCTGGCACTTAACATATGCTCCCCTGCACTATGTATAATACACCGGAAAGCACATGCACTTTGGAATTAGAAAGTCTGGAAGCCCTACTTGCCTGGATTAAGGTATGTCTTCCCTACCTCTTTATTATTATTTTTTTTTCTGGCTATCATCTTTACATCTTACTTACTTATTTATTTATTGGCTGCGTTGGATCTTTGTTGCTGCACACAGGCTTTCTCTAGTTGCAGTGAGCAGGGGCTACTCTTTGTTGCAGTGCACAGGCTTCTCATTGCGGTGGCTTCTCTTCTTGCAGAGCACGGGCTCTAGGAGCATGGGCTTCAGTAGTTGCAGCACACGGGCTCAGCAGTTGTGGCTCGCAGGCTCTAGAGTGCAGGCTCAGTAGTTGTGGCACATGGGCTTAGTTGCTCCGCGGCATGTGGGATCTTCCCAGACCAGGGCTCGAACCCGTGTCCCCTGCATTAGCAGGCGGATTCTTAACCACTGAGCCACCATTCCCTGCCTCTTTAATCCCTTCTCCAATCCAAACTCCTCAGCATAGCATATAAGGCCTTACATGATCTCATACCTGCCTCCCTTTCCAGTCTTCCTACTTCCTCATTACGCCCCACCTCCTACTTGGATGCTCCAATAATACTATACCTTATACAGTGACCTGTCAGTGCTGTTCTCTCCCTCTCACCTCCCACCTTGCACATGTTGCTCCTCCTGCTTAGAGGGCCCTCCGCCTCTCTCCTTGGCTGGTTAATTTCTAGTCATTTTCCACATCAGCTAAAGGGATCTCCTGATCCCTTTCCCACGATTTTCTGTGCTCCCAGAGAGCTCTGTGCTTCTCTGTATTACAGCAGTTATTACATCTGCTTATTTCACTAACTCTTCCACTGGACTATGAGCAGCCTGAGAGTAGGGCCTATGTCTTCGTTATCCTTCACAGCTAAGGCAGTGCCTTTGTAAATGCTCAGGGTATACTTGATGAATGGATAAATGAATGAAAAGGATTTTCCCACCATATACATAAGGCTGGCATAACAAATAACTTTATTATTACTTTAAGCCAACAACATTGCAACTCAGAGTGTCGCACTGACTTGTATCACGTAACAACCGTGTGGTGGAGCTAGTATAAAAAGCCAGATCTTCAGAGACCCAGACCAATGTCCGGACCTCTCCCCTGACTCTAAGCTCATATTTCCAACTGCCTAATTAACAACACCACTTAGATGTTTATGTAGCCATCTCAAACTTAACATGGCCAAAATTTTTCTGCATTTCCTCCCCACCGCCCAACAAAAATTTCTCCCAGTCCATCCTGTTTCAGTACACAATAACATCAGCCATGGTGTTGCCAACTACTCAAGTCAAAACAAAACAAATTCATAAAACCTGAAAGTCAAGCTTGATTATTTCTTTCCCTTACGTCCCATATCCAATCCACCAGCAAGTCTTGTAGGCTCTACTTCAAAACATATTCTAATTTCATCCACTTTTCTCCATCTCTGCCACCCTACCTGACCCGCCCCCAAACTCCAAAACTATCATTTCTCACCCAGACTACTGCAATAGCCTCTTAACTGCCCTCCTCGAAAGCCTTCCTACAATCCGTTCTCCTCAAAGCAGCCAGAAAGATCTTTTTGAAAAATGCAAATCAGCTCACCTCACTCCTATTTTTAACACCATCCAAAATTTTCATTGTACTCTCAATAAAATTCAACAAATTTAGCAGTATCTACAAGGCCTTACAGATCTAACTCTGCTATAAACTCCTTGACTTCATATGGTACTATTTTTCTCTTGCTCACTATAATTCAGTCTCATTGGCCTTCTTTTTTGGTCCCAAGACATGCCTAACTCGTTCCCACCGATTTATACTTGCTTCTCCCTCCACTTGACACACTTATGCTTCCAAATCTTCAAATTGCTAAGTCTTCTTCATTCAGGTCTTAGTTCAAATATCACCTCCTCAGAGGCATTCCATAAACCACCATATTAAAAGTAGCACCTCTCCTCTAGTCGTTCTCTATCCTATCACCCTACTTTTCTCAGCGCACGCATTACTTGCGTTTCCCCCATTAGAAAGTAAACTTCACAAGAGCAAGGACCTTGGTTGTCCTGTTCACTGCTGAATTACTGGACCTAGGAATATTCCTGACATCCTGAAGTCACAAGTATTTGAAGAGGGGAAGAATGAATAAACAATACAGATTACATACTTAATAAATGCTTGATGAATGTGTGAGTGAATGAATTAGGGAGTGGAATGGAAAGGGGAAAAAAAAAGTGGAAGCACTGCTATTTAATATTTTTAATATTTTCATAGCCACTCACTTTTCTCCACCCTCACTGCCTTTGCTCTTGCTCAGATCCCCACCATCTCTTTTTTTTTTTTTTTGCGGTACATGGGCCTCGCACTGTTGTGGCCACTCCCGTTGCGGAGCACGGGCTCTGGACGCACAGGCTCAGCCAGCGGCCATGGCTCACAGGCCCAGCCACTCCACGGCATGTGGGATCTTCCCGGACCGGGGCACGAACCCGTGTCCCCTGCGTCGGCAGGCAGACTCTCAACCACTGCGCCACCAGGGAAGCCCCCCACCATCTCTTAGACGACTACAGTACTCCCAACTAATTTCTTCTCCTTTCCCCAAGCTGAGCCCTCCAAAAATAACTTCCACACTTCCACCAGACTTGATCATTCTGAGACATAGATCTGAACATGTTATAAGCCCAAGTTTCTTATTATGTTGTTAGAAAGGCCTCGCCAACCTTATCACTGACTGCTATCCCCCTACATTTAACCTATACTCCAGTAATGCAGGCATTCTTACAGTTCCCAGAATATTCCAGGCTGTTTAATGCCTCCAAGCCTTTGCATATCTTTTCATTTTGCTGGACCACTCTTCCATACCTCACGGACTTTTGACTACCTACTGAACTCAAACTTACTCCTCAAGAACCATCTCAAGCATCTTCTCTGTTAAGTCTTTAATGATTCCCCCAAGCAGAGTTAATCACTCCCTCCTTTGTCACCACAGTACATAACACATACTTATAATATACTACCATCATTTGTTTCCATGTCCGTCTTTCCCTATGTGACTATTAGCCCCCTGAAAGCAGGAGCCATGTCTCCATGTTTGTGTCCCCAGCACCATATCTGGCATATTCAAGCACTCAATAATTGCTGACTGAAGGAATGAATGGATATATCTTAACTCCTCAACCTGGTGTTTAAAGTCAACCTCGGGACTTCCCTGGTGCTCCAGTGGTTAAGAATCCGTCTTGTAATGCAGGGGACGCCAGTTCCATCCCTGGTCAGGGAACTAAGATCCCACGTGCTGCAGGGTGCAGCATAACTCGAGAGCCCACGTGCTGCAGCTACAGAGCCCACATGCTCTGGAGCCCACGCACCACAACTAGAGAGAATCCCGTGCATGCACCACAATTAAGTGAAGAGCCCAAGCACCGCCAACAAAAGATCCCACGCACCGCAACGAAAGATCCCACGTGCTGCAACTAAGACCCAATGCAGCCCAAAAAATTAAATAAATAAATATTAAAAATAAAATAAAGTCAACCTCATATTGGCTCCAACCCATGTTTCTAGATTTAGTACTTAGTCCTCTCTTACTTGCTGATTCTCCAAACGCATCCTTCTTTCTCACATTTACTTGGGGCCTTTATTCCTGATGCTCTCTATAGTGAAATTTAAATCATCGGGTGGCTCCTTCTGCACGAAGTCTTCCCTAACCCCTCCAATGAGATTTACTTCCCAAATAGCACTTTTTTTTTCAATTGATAAGGTATTTAGAACTTATTTTATAATTATAGCCTTTCCAACTGGACTACATGTACTATTTTCCTAACTGAACTGTATAAGCTCCTTGAAGGTATGAAACATGAATTAGCGTCTTTCCTCTCAACCTAAGTACCTAACACGGTAGCTTGCACAAAGCAAGCAGGTATCACTAAATGTTTTATTAGTGGAGAATAGTATGTTTAATAGTATGCTTAAAGATATCATGCTTCCACTCCTTCATATATGTGCTTTTAGCTTGGTGTAAACTGGCCTCCTAGCCATATGATAAACTTTACCCCTCCTTTAAGAATCAGCCCAATGACATATCATCTCTGAAGTCTCCCCTAACTCTCCCAAATACACTTTCACACTCCTCCCATGCACCTGTGATACCTGTATATAGCTCTACTCATCACACTACATCGTCATTATCACTTGATGGGTCCCTCTCCCCACTAGACCATAAACTCTTTTGGAGCAAAGATAGTCTCTTTAACCATTTATGAATTCCCAAGACCTAATAAAGTATCTGGCAAAATTAAATGCTCAATAAATACATGGTGAATTTTGAAAACAGTAAATCCATGTTATAGAGTACACCAGCAACAGAGATCATGTAGTCACATCACCAGGTTCAAATCCCAAGTCTACTTACAAGCTATCCAACCTTGAATAAATTACTTGGCAGTGCCTCAGTTTTCACTGATCCGGAAGGTGAAGACAATAATAGTATTAAAATATAATTAAAAGAGTTAATGTATGTAAAATGCTTGGTATAATGCCTGGCATTATACCAGTATGCAATAAAAAAGTTAGCTATTATTTGTTACCATTAGAATAGAAGGAGAAAAGTCTGCTTCTGCAAGGCGCTAAATGACAGGCTCAGGAAGAGGTTAGGTTCAATCCTATGGGCAATGGAAAATAAAATGCCACTGGAGACCTCCTTAATAAGAGACACATTCAGTTATTGAGAATATCCTACTGGGAAGGGGGAAGGAGGGCAGAGGGAACACAAACCTTGGCAGGGCTATGCTCTCTGCTTCCAGCCTCCCCTTTCCCCACTGGTTCTCCCTAGTTGCTCAGGGCCAAAAGCCCCATGGTCATAACTCAGCATCCTCCTGGGAAAGCTGCACTTTAGAGGGAACTAATGAGTTTATGTTTACCTACAGATTTTCCTCTGAGGAGCAGAGAGATAACAAATGACTTCAAGAAGGGAAAACACAAAAATAAAATAGAGAAGAGGAATGATGCTGGATGGCTTACCCTGGGTTGGCTTTCACGGAAGTAAGCTTTTAGGACAAATAGCCCCAGGTGGACTGAGACTAAACTCCTCAGAGGCATTCTCTGTCAGTGCATGTGCCTCCATGGGTCAAAGATGCAAAGAAGCAGGATCTGGAAAAGGAGGACTAAAAAGGTGAAGCTACAGAAATAAGAATTCTAGCCCAGTATGAAGAATATTGCAACAGGGGAATTCAAAGAGGGAACAGGCTGACCACAGAATGATAAGTTCCCTATCATTAGACGGATTTAAACACAGATGAGGTGATCACTTGCTGGGAGTGTTCAACACGGGTGGATGGACTAGATTTAAGATTCAAGTTCAGGGCTTCCCTGGTGGCGCAGTGGTTAAGAATCCGCCTGCCAAGGCAGGGGACACAGGTTCAATCCCTGGTCCGGGAAGATCCCACATGCCATGGAGCAACTAAGCCCGTGCGCCACAAGTACTGAGCCTGCGCTCTAGAGCCCACAAGCCACAACTACTGAGCCTGAGTGCCGCAACTACTGAAGCCCGCGTGCCTAGAGCTCGTGCTCTGCAACAAGAGAAGCCACTGCAATGAGAAGCCCACACACGGCAACGAAGAGCAGCCCCCGCTCGTCGCAACTAAAGAAAGCCCACATGCAGCAACCAAGACCCAACGCAGCCAAAAAATAAATAAAATAAATTTATTTTTAAAAAAAGGATTCAAGTTCAATAAACATCTGAATATCTACTCTGTGCTAGCCACTGAGAGAGATTAGGTGCTGGGAACACAGAGATGAAAAATGGTATGGTTCTGTCCCCTCAAGGAGTTCACTGAGCGATGGGGGAGACAAACAAAACAACACAGTAAGTGTTGATAGATGTCTATACAGAGTGCTGTTGGGGCGGAAAGCAGGTCCTCAGATACTGTGCCTATGACTCACTGGTAAGGAGGAATATGGCACTAATTAAAAACGAAAATGCTTCATAAGCAGTTTATAAGCAAATAGTACTGTCAGGCACTACTGTGTTATTGCTGGAACAGAGTACATCAGCTAACCTTTGCAATTTAGTCAACACTTCCTAAAACCTGAGTAGAATCCATATCTACAAACATTCTCATTTATTCAACAAATGTCTGCTATGCGCCAAGAACTGAGGAATGTAGAGAGATGAAAAAGATAGTCCCTGCACTCAAGAAGTTAGAACATTCCTCTTAATTTTTTCTTCCTCTCTCCTACCCTCCTTTATTGGCCGGAGGACACCTTAAATTCCTTCTGGAAGTAGATGAGTTATTAAGTAATGGGTTAACCAAACAAATGACTGCAAAAAGTAAGAGTGAGGGACTCCTCTGGCGGTCCGGTAGTTAAGACTCCACGCTTCCAATGCAGGGGACGTGGGTTCAATCCCTGGTCCAGGGAACTAAGATCCCATATGCTGTGTGGCACAGCCAAAAAAAAGAGCTGGGGATGGGAGGTTTATAATGGGAAACCAAATGGGAAGGAAAGACTGTCTGCAAATAGGGTGACTGCCAGAGTATGAGACTCTGACTGCACAAAAAGACAAAGGTTACAGAATTGGAGGTTACATGTAGGCCTTTTTGTGTATAACTTCCCTATCACCATTTTTTTCTTCTCATCACAAGATTATTTGCACAGATTATTAATAATAATTATACCTTCATTTGGTTATTCCCTAGTATCCACCGAGTACCCAAAAGAAATTGTAGGAAACACAAGGCACAGTAAAATCCTGGGATCCAAGACTTTCAAAGCTGCGGGAAACCTCTAGAAGGTCATCTAGTCCAAACCTATCATTTCACATATGAGGAATTAAGGTATGGGGCTTCCCTGGTGGCGCAGTGGTTGGGAGTCCACCTGCCAATGCAGGGGACGCGGGTTCGTGCCCCGGTCTGGGAAGATCCCACATGCCGCGGAGCGGCTGGGCCCGTGAGCCATGGCCGCTGAGGCTGCGCGTCCAGAGCCTGTGCTCTGCAACAGGAGAGGCCACAACAGTGAGAGGCCCCCGTCCCCAAAAAAAAAAAAAAAAAAAAAAAAAAAAAGACAGTATGGGAAGCATACAGTACTCACACTGCCCAGAGTGGTTAAAAGCACAGATGTAGGAGTCATCCTGGATTTGAACCCTACCTCTGTCACTTACCTAGCTGTGTGACAGTGGGCAAATTACTTAAACTCTCTATGCCTCAGTTTCCATATCTGAAGAATGGACATAACCATCATTATACCTACCTTGTAAGGTTGTGGTATGAAATTAGATAATGCATATAAAATACTTGGCACCAGGACCTGGCACAGAGTAAGTACACTATATCATTTCACCTTTAGCACTCTCCTGCTCAGCCCTGGCCTCAGAATCCTTCTCAACACAACCTTCTAAGCAGCTGTTATCATTTGGCTGTCTCTGCGATAAAACAAAATCTGCTATTTCTAGTCTAGAATCTAGGTCTATTGTTTACTACTCTAGTTTTTTTCCCCACTACATTATGCTACTACTCATTTTACACATCTTTAAAAAAAAAAATCCAAAGATATATGGTCAGATGTCCAAGATTAAACTTCAGTCACACATGCGTCAATCCCTCAATAAGATCTTGGCTTTAACCAAGAATTCCTAGAGAAAAAAAATCCCTGGAAACAAGGAACATTTATCAAATGTCTACAGGGAGAGACCCACAGGAGGAAAAACAAAACAGTCCAAGATTACTACTTTGAAGAAGCAAGGGATGGGAACTTCTACAGCCTCCCTGAGAAGAGAAAATATAACAGACTGCTACTTCCTCCTTGATGTACCCACTACACATATTCCACTGACACAGCACCTGTGACACATTTTTGTACTTATTTATCACTCTCTCTCCACCCAGGCTAGTCTGTGAACTCCTTGAAGGCAGTTATCACACATTACCCATCTTGGTATGATCAAGCATAGCACAGTACCTGGCATACAGAAGGTGCTTCCAAAAAGTTTGATGAATTTATAAATGAACACAGAGAAAACTATGAAACACAAGGAAAGAAGATATCATTGTAAATCAGAATAGTTCTACAAAGCAAGAGAGCCTTGGGCTAGAACCTTAAAGTACAGGTGGGATTTGGAAAGACACGGGGGAAAGGAAAGGTACTCTAGGCAGACAGGACAGCAAAAACAAAGACCTGGCGGTAATCAGAAACATGGTACACAGTATGTTAGAGCTTTAGTCATGACTTAGTCCAATAGTTCAAATCTCATAGGGATGCTGTAAACATTCAATAAAAAAGCACATACTACTAAGGAGAGGAACTTATTACCACTACTCAAAAATAATAATCACCTTTATGCCAGGCACCATACTGAGTGAAGGGACTGCAACAATGAGCAAGATAGACTTGGACTCCGCTCTCATGTAGCTAAGAGTCTAGTGGGGAAGACAGACAGTTAAAATAATGCTTGGTAGAGCTGGGTTAGAGGAAGTACAGGGGGGCTGAAGGAACATAAAGTAGGGTCACCCAATCAGTTGGCAGTAAGAGAAAGCTCCCTGATTTTCAAAGTGTGGCTTGAGATACTCAAGGGGTTCTGAGTCCCTTCAAGGACCACAAGGCTTCAAAGTGAGATTTTTTTTTTTGAATAAAGGGTTTCATGACTAAAGGTTTAAAAACAACCAATCTAGTCCAATCTCCTCTTTTAACAAGAATAAAACAAGGCCCAGAAGAGGCAAATTACACACTAAAGGCAATAATAACTCAAGTTAGCTGTAGGGTGAGATACCTGCTTTGAACTTGAGCTGGAAACTACTCACTACTCTGCATGACATCACATCATTTTGGCAGATGAACAATTACTGGGAGTAGACACATCCGGAATTCACAGGCACTAGCCAGGCAGGCAGGCTGGCCCTGATTGGATGTAGAAGTACTTTATCACCTTAGGTCCCAAACCAGCTCTCTGTGCCAAGATGATGCCTCCAATTCTTCTCATGGTTAGCCAGTTCCCCCTTCAAGAAGGAACTCACTGGCTCCAGGAATAGGTCTGCTTCTGGGCCTCCAAGCTGGTACCCATGCTTTATCCCTAACATTCTCAAGCACCCTGTGGTTTAGCAAGTTGAAGAACTTAGCCAGTCATCACAGCGTTTAATACCTAGCCCTAGCTTGAGCTGGCTGGACCCATCTCTCATCTCCCTAATTGCCACTGGGCTCATCACTCCCCGTGACCAGGGGTTCAGCAGAATCAAATTATAGGTAAATTAAACGACCTATATGGAAAAACCAATATTATTTAGTTAACCCCCACTTTGAATCTCTCAGGAATGAAAGGCTGCTTCACATTTTGGAGATGGGACTTTTTTTTTTTCTTGCGGTACGCGGGCCTCTCACTGTTGTGGCCTCTCCCGTTGCGGAGCAGAGGCTCCGGACGCGCAGGCTCAGCGGCCACGGCTCACGGCTCACGGGTCCAGCCGCTCCGCGGCATGTGGGATCCTCCCGGACCGGGCACAAACCCGTGCCCCCTGCGTCGGCAGGCGGACTCTCAACCACTGCGCCATCAGGGAAGCCCGGAGATGGGACTTTTGTATATTAAGAAAAAGGTAGTTTATTTTGGTAAGATGAGTCGGGCATGAGAAATGGAACCGAGGCGTTCAGTATAGTATGGCGGTGTAAAACTTAGTTCAGTATAGCACAGGCAGACCTGGGATGGAATCTGCACTTCCCCTCACAAACTGTGGAATCCTAGGAATGCTACTTAACCTCTCTTGCCTCAGTGTCATTTATAAAATGCGGTAAACACCAACTAATTCACAGGGCTGCTGTTAGTAATAAGATAATGTAGGCTTTAAACAGGGGCTGGTTTATGGTAAGGGCTCAATAAACAGCAGGCTTTTCTATTGGTAGCTCTTTTCCTCTCAAAAACAGAAGCAGTGAGCAAAGCCTTAATTACCTTAACTAAATACTATAGAAAGTAATAATGAAACGGACAAAGGGAACATAAATAAACTGATGGCTGCTATTCCAGACTACTTATCATGCTAACGGCATCTGATATTGGAAAACACAGGCCCGATATCCTAGAGAACAAATCAGAGCATGCAATCTTTCCAAAGAAGTAGCAAGAAGTAACCTACTGCATCTTAGCTAGGCTATCCATTACTCTTTTATAATCTGAGCTCCACAATAGTCTCTCTACCAAGCAGAAGGTACTACAGGAGAGCAACTCTGATGCCATATGCTTCTTTATAAACCTAACCTTTAATTTTTCAGCTCAAACCCATCTCCATCATAAAGATTTCACTGAATCCCCCAGCAGACTTGAGTGCTTGTCTCTTGTGCCCCACTGAATCTGTTACACACTTCCATTACAGCAATTATCTAGTATTGCAGTGGGCCATTTGCATGTCTCTTCTCTACACTATAAATTGGTAAAGATCCTGTCTTACTCATCTTTGGATTCCCAGTGCCTAAAACACAGTAGACCCCCATAATTACAAATTAAAGGATGGATTTCACCTTCTCTTTCACTAGTTAAGGCTACTAAGAAACAGCTGGGGAGATAGAAGTATCGAAAGAAACTCACAAACTAAAGTATGCCAGACCATACCCCTGCCCACCCCTCCTTTTTTTTGAGCTTGAAGGGATGTCTGTTCCTGCTTCTCAGAGTTACTTTTTTAAACACACAAGGAAAAGGATAGAACCATCCACACAGAATTTTCAGACAACAGATTATATTATTTCTCAGTAAATGAAACAAGGAAGAGAAGTTTCTGGGATAAATGCTAGTGGTTACATATAAAGTTGACCTCTAGACATGACTCTCTGGAAGTATAATTATGATACTAGAAGCTCTTAAGTTCTTAAAACAATAAGGGAAGAAAAGCTAAGAAGCAAAAATCAAAAATGTTTAACATCAAAACTTTAAGTTCTTTTCTCCTTTGCCAAAACTTTTGCTCTTTATCTCAATGAACCCTGATATATGTAACTGAAATCTGCCCCCCCAAAGGAGAGCCCATGACTAACAAACCATGTATAATAACTTAAATACAGTACTTACTTTTTCAAGGCACTTTCAAATATATCTCATTGAACTACAACCAACCATAATCACAGAAACTTAAAGCTGAAAGGGGTCTTGGAAGTCATTTCCACGACTACCACACCTCACCAACAAAGCGGCATCCAAACATCCCTGGTCTTTAGTGACTGAAAGATATGGGTCTAAAATGCTTCTTTAAAAATCTCTCCCTGCTCTGACCACCTGCCAGTTTCTCAGTCTCCTCCCCTCCACCTTAACGTTCCCAAACAGGTAAACCAAAACCTCCAAGTCATCCCACCACCAAACAACAGTTTTTGCTTCTCAAGTCTACTTCTACTCTCCTTCTCTGGGCCTCATCCCCAATCCTCACCCCCAACACACAGCCAGGGCCTCTAAGATTCTGATCCCTCAGAGATCCCACTGGTTCCATCCCCAACAATCAATCCCCTTTCTCCTATTTCTCCCTGCTGTCCATATGCTGTCATGGGCAAAACCACAAGCACCCCTAGCCATGAATGTACCTCTGGCCTCAGAATCTTTTCCCTTTCCTTTCTCACCTCTCTCTGCTTCTCAGCGCTGTCCCTTCATTCCTTCAAACTCAATGTCTCCTTCCTCCTAGTGATTTCCTTCAAGGACCACTGGTAATTGAATACACCAGTTGTTAAATGCCTGTTATGTAGGTAAAGGGGACATATACCCTCAAGAGCTCACTCTCAAAGAACTTCTAAGTCTAGAAGGAGGGAAGAAGGGAGGTGGGTGGGAGGAGAGGGTAGGGAGGGGGGGTAGAGAGAGAGAGAGAAAGAGAAAAAGACAGAGAGAGAGAGAGAGAGGGAGAGAGAATCACTTATCTGTTAAGACTCATCTCCTCTGGGAAGCCTTCCCTAGCCCAAACTGAATTGGTCCCCTCTTCTCAGTCCCACCATTATACCTCCGATGCAATGACTAGTCTTCTTATGCGTCTCCCACCACCATACTGTGAGCTCTTCAATGGGAAGGTCCCTAGCACTTAGCCCAGGACTCGGCACAAAGGGGATACTTGTTGTTTGTTAAGTGAGTGAATGAGTGAATTCCGATATACAGTTGTCCATGCATCCATTCGTCCTATCATTCGATAACAAAAACTTTACTGAGCCCACATTATGTACAAAGTTCTAGAATGTAAAGAGCTCTTACGTAAACATAACCCGAAGCTCTAATACTAGTAGATAAGCACTCTTCCGCGGTCCGCGTCCCCAGCCCCACTGAAAACCTAGACAGAGTCTCTTCCCTCAGTAAAACCCGGCTTTCCCTTGCAGGAGCCCACGCCCCTCCAACTCAAGCTACCTGGAGGCCCTCTAATCCTCCCAGGACCCCCACCTAATAATCCCAAATCTTAACACCCCAACTCCTCTGGCTTCTCTTCCTGTCCTCCATCTCCACCCTTGAGGTTACTGCAAGTCTTCTGCCCCACGACCGCCTCCGAGTCCCTGAGTCCTGGAGTCCAGGGTACCTCAGATTTCCCCCTCCCCGCACCCGTCCCCTGTTGGCTCCTTCCCTCTCAGGATTCCATCTCTCCTAGGACCCCCACTTCCGATACCTCCCCTCCCCTCCCTTCAGTTTCAGGTTGAGTCTCTCCTCTCCTCGACTCTCAACTCTTCTTACCTCATCCAACTCCCGTTCCCCGGCAGCACCTGCTCCAACCTCAACCTCCACCACCGCCGCCATTTTCACAACTCTCCCCCTCCCCGCAGGCCCCGCGCCAGCCAGCTGCTTCCGCCGCTCAAGTGCTCCTAGCCAATCGGCGGTGCGGGCTCCGGCAGAGGGGGCGGGACACCAAGACAGGCGGAGACCTGAGGCGAACTAAGAGACCATCTACCTGCTACCCACTTAAAGGTCAAGGAGGGACGGATCCCTTACACTTCTAACCTTCCGCGGGGGAGAGTTCTTGGAAAATGAGAAATTGGCCTTGTATTATTTTCAGTGCAAATATTTCACCAATTTCCCCCTTTGGAGAGCCAAAGAGAAGGGTCCCTAAACCGTCTACTTTCGCGACGCTCCCTCACTCTGGGCAACAGGAGTGAAGCGTGGAGACTAAGGACTACATTTCCTAGAATGCATTGAAGCTGACCCGGAAGTTTAAATTCCGCTCTCTCTAGAGGAGATTTGTAACGAGTGAAATATACATAAACCACCGAATGTATTTTCCTGGCAATAGCACATGCTTTCTTACCTAGGTGGGAGTCATTTTCCGGAAACAGCGGCTTCTTGAGGCCCCAGAACGAATTCACGGACTTCGGGAGGCGGAAGAGTGGCGCTTCGGGTCAGAAGGCGGAGGTCAGAGAACAGAATTGGCAGGAGAATGGGTTTGTGGCCCAGGATCTGAGGCAGAGGTGGCTCTTCGAGGCCCATTATCCCGGGTGAGGGTCGTTGGGGTTGTCGATGGGGAGGGGAATGGACGAAAGGGAGGAAGGGTGACCATCAAGGAAGTGGACAGAACAGCGCATTCCGAGGAGCCGTGGAAGTAGCTGCTTAGGCTTCCGAAGCTGAGAGCTGAAGAGCCTTGCGGGACTTGCACGGCCCCCAACTGCTTCTTAGGCTCTCACGCCTCAGGATCCACTTCACACAGCTCCGTACTCTTTCCTATGCCCACACTTTGCGTCCCCAGCTCCTACCTTTACCCTCGTCCTGTACACCTTATTCACGATGCTGCACCCCGACTTATAGCTTCCTAACTCATTTCCAACCCTCTGCCTCCTACCCAGGACTGTCAACTTTTGAGCTTCAGGGAACATTCTCACAACTCCTTTCCCCAGTTCAACTCAGCTAATTCCATATTATCAAAGCATTCCTAATAATATTATCTATAAGGTAAGGTTAGTCACAGATATTTATTAGAGCTTACTAAGTGTCAGGCACTGTCCTTTGTATTTACATAAATTATTTTATTGAATCCTCTTTATTTTAATTTTTTTAATTAAAATTTTCTTTTCTTAGGTTGCTCTGGGTCTTAGTTGCAGCAGGCAGGCTCCTTGTTTGCAGCTCACGGGCTCCTTAGTTGTGGCATGCGAACTCTTAGTTGCAGCATGCGTGTGGGATCTAGTTCCCTGACCAGGGATGGAACCCGTGTCCCCTGCATTGGAAGGCAGATTCTTAACCACTGTGCCACCAGGGAAGTCCCTGAATCCTCTTTACAAAAATAAAATAAAATAAAAGTACTTCTGCATACTATCCAAGTTTATATGTGTTACAAATATCTTTCAGTCAGTCGTTTGTATTTTAACCTTGTGTTACCTTATTTTTCATATTTCCATCTTTGATCCATTTGAGTAAAATTTTAAAAATATGTTATGAGGTAGGGATCTGCTTTTACTTTTCTTCACATTGTGAACCGGTTTTCTTTATTTCTTTTTTTTTTTTTACATCTTTATTGGTGTATAATTGCTTTACAATGTTGTATTAGTTTCTGCTGTATAACAAAGTGAATCAGCTATATGTATACATATATTCCCATATCCCCTCCCTCTTCAGCCTCCCTCCCACCCTCCCTATCCCATCCCTCTAGGTGTGAACCAGTTTTCTGAACACCATTTATTACTTCATCTTTTTCTGGCAAAATCGTGCTCTATCTTACAATCAACTTAACAGGTTGTAAATTCCCATTTATATGAGTCTGTTTCTGGAATCTATTTGCTTGCTTCTGTAGACCATATGTTGAAATACTGTGACTTTGTAATTCTTTTCAGAGTTGTTCTCCACCTCTTTGATCCATCTTTTTAGAATTGTCTTAGCGATTTGTGGCCCTTTATTGGTTGATGACTTTGTGGTGATTGCCAGCAACTTCTGCTGGAATTCTGATTAGAATTATGTTGACTTAATAAACTACTTTTTTCTTTCCTTTTTTTTTTTAATTTATTTTACTTATCTTTGGCTGCATTGGGTCTTCGTTGCTGCGTGGGCTTTCTCTAGTTGCAGCGAGCAGGGGCTACTCTTCGTTGCTGTGCACAGGCTTCTCACTGCGGTGGCTTCTCCTGTTGCGGAGCACGGGCTCTAGGCGCGTGGGCTTCAGTAACTGTGGCACATGGGCTTGGTAGTTGTGGCTCGCGGGCTCTAGAGCGCAGGCTCAGTAGTTGTGGCACACGGGCCCAGCTGCTCCGCGGCATGTGGGATCCTCCTGGACCGGGGCACGAACCCGTGTCCCCTGCGTCGGCAGGGGGGCTCTCAACCACTGCGCCACCAGGGAAGCCCCTAATGTAGAATTTAATTTCAGAGTAAAACAGATAAAAGTGGTAGCATTGTTATTTTCCTTAAAAGAGGGGAAGTATTTACTTACCTACATTCTCATATCCCACATTTGGGGGCTTTTGAAGAAGTAGAGATTCCAGAAATCCCAAAGCTACTAGTAATAATTTCTATCTGGGTTGAGAAGTAGCATGGAAAAGTAACTAGCAATACCACCTCCTCAGCCAGACTGCCTGGCTGCCCACCTCATTAAGTGGTTTGGCATGTCTGTATGTCAGCTTCTTCTCCTATTAAAGAGGGAATGATAGCTCCTACCTTACAGGGATATTTAAGAATTGAATGAGTTACTTACTCATGAAGGGTTTTGAAAACTACCTGTACTTAAGCACTACATAAGTGTTACCTAAAACAAAAATGGAAATTTGTGTTATTGTGTGTTTGGGATAGGAAGACTATAATGTTGCCTGGGTATAGAGGGTTAAGGGCTTGAAGGTGGAAGGGTGAGGGAGGCCCCAAAGCAAAGGAGGTTGGAGACTCGGGGTCCAACCCTCTCTACTCCTTCATCCAGCCTCAGCCTAAGTGGACCGAGATCGTGAACAGAAAGCTGAAGTTCCCACCTCCGCTGCTGGGTGCCATTGGACCTGGTGTAGCAGCTGCTGGACTTGCAGGTTGAGACCACAGACGGCAGGCCAGGCGGGCCCCTGCAGAATGTGGAGGAGGCTGAGGACCACTCCTGGAGGGAGGCGCTCAATCTGGCCATCCGCCTGGGCCACGAGGCCATCAGTGATGTGCTGTTGGCCAGTGTCAAGTTCGACTTCCGGCAGATCCACGAGGCCCTGCTGGTGGCTGTGGACACAAACCAGCCGGCAGTGGTGCGTCGCCTGCTGGCCTGGCTGGAATGGGAGAAGGGCCGCAAGGTGGACACCAGGCCTTTCTCACTGGCCTTCTTTGACTCATCAGTCGATGGCCCCCGCTTTGCCCCTGGTGTCACCTCCCTCACCCTGGCCTGCCAGAAGGACCTGTATGAGATCGCCCAGCTGCTCATGGACCAGGGCCACAGCATCGCCCGGCCCCACCCTGTCTCCTGTGCCTGCCTCGAGTGCAGCAACACATGCTGCTGTGATCTGCTCCAGTTCTCCCTGTCCCGCATCAACACCTGTCATGGCATTGCCAGCTGTGCCCACCTCTCACTGGCCAGTGAGGACACCATGCTGGCTGCCTTCCAGCTCAGCTGTGAGCTCAGGCGCCTTGCCCACAAGGAGCCTGAGTTTAAGGTTGGTTTCTGCTCCCTTCCCCTGCCCTTGGTGTCCCGTATCTGTCCTCCAACGGGGCGTGGTCGGGCCTGTGGTGGGTGTTCTGGGAAGAGGGAAACAACAGAAAGATGTTCTCAGGAAACCTCCATTCTGATGGGGAGCTGCAGAATTCCACCCTGAGGGGGATCTCATTCTAATTGCAGACAGCTGTCACTCCAGGGGTACCTAGTCTCATGGGGGTGGGACAGACCCTATCCTGGGTGTCTCCTGGGTCAGTCTGAGGGAGGAGAGAGAACATAGATAGGAAGGCAGCTGGACAGACTTAGAGATGACATTCAGTAGAACCTGTCCTTTCTGAATACCTACTGTGTGGTCCCACCTAGAGCATTGTGTGTTGGGGCCTCATGCTTGTGATCGCAGCAGGGAGAGAGAGGGCAGAGAGAGGCGGACAAGACTCCCAGGATGCTCAGCTTCATTCAGGGTCTCTGTGGATGGTACCAGAGGGCTTCTAAGGAGCAGAAAAGAGGTCAGGAAGCTACAGATGTTGTGTGCAGGGCAGACTCCTTGGAAGAAGTGGGATTAATCTTGGCTACACAACGAGGTGGTTTAACACAAGTGAAGAGGAGTAGGGAGGATATTTGAGGTAGGGATTCCGTCCAAGCAAAGACTCTCGGCTAGTAACAGTAGACATGGGATGAGTGCAGGAACCCTGTGCAGACAGAATGCGTGAAGGGGAGCCAGGGAGGCCTGGAGGCAGGGGCTGGTCAGGGGCTTTGAATTCACCAGTCCAGTTCCATCCATCGCTCATCCACTGACATCCCCTCTGTGCCAGGCAGTCTTGGTTCCCATGGTCAAGATTACCATTAGGTGGGGAAACAAACAAGGATATTAACAGAGTCCTAGGGCAGGATGTGACCTGTGCCGGACGAGCTCAGGGAAGAGCCTGCTGCTTCTCCAGAGTTGTAGAAGGACCAGGGAATGAAGAGCCTCCACTTCACAGGTAGCAGGGAAGAGCAGCCCTTTCCAAAGGACCATCCCTCATCCTCGTAGCAGCCCACAGAAGGAGGCAGCAGGAATGATCATCCCCACTTTCCAGGCAAGGGGGCTGAGGCTTGGATAGGGGAAATACCTTACCCAGCATGACACCACCTGAGGGACCATGCTGGGCCTCAGACCTAGCCTCCTAAAATCCTAGCCTGGATTCTCTCTGGTGTTAGGGCCCCAAGTAAAACTGAGGCTAGGACGGGTAAAGTGGAAACAAGAACTGCCCACTCGTGTCTGCAGCTCCTAAAACTGCCAGCACGGGCTCTCATGTAAGGTAGGTGCTCAACAAAGTAATTCAATTAACCCAAGAAGGCATGAAGAATAGCAGCAGAAGTGGGACAGGAATAGGGAGGAGGAAGTACAAGGGGTGGACAAAGGTGACGGAGGGGTCTGAGTTGAAATGACTCGGCAATGAGGTAGATGCAGCGACAGAGAAGCAAGGTTGACCCAAGAAGTGCCTCGTTACAGCCAAGAGGATAGGTGGGGTGGAAGGGAAGAAAGGAATAGAGGACTCAGGGTGACACCAGCTGTGGGGAAGTGACGGCCGAGGGCAGAACAGAGTGGCCCAGACCCACTTTTGGGAGGGTGGGGGCTGACCTAATGGGGCTGGGCCCCCAGGGTGGCAGGCGCACACGGACTTCCTCCCTACAGCATGAGCACATTGCCCTGGAGTCGCTGAGCCAGGACTACGGCTTTGAACTGCTGGGCGTGTGCCAGAACCAGAGCAAGGTCACTGCGGTGCTCGATGCCTTGGGCGAGGACAGCAAGACTGAGCCCGAGGCCGAGGGTCCGGACCAGGCCTTTGAGGAAGGCATCCCCAACCTGGCGACGCTGCGACTGGCCATCACCTACAACCAGAAGTGGGTCAGCTGGGCCCTACCC
>NW_020175672.1:484586-502995 GCF_003031525.2 Neophocaena asiaeorientalis asiaeorientalis
TCTACGTAGTCCCTGCTCCAACCCTAAGCAAGTCCTTTCACTGCCCTCAGGACCCCTCTTAGATCTTCATTCTGAGCACCCTTCTATCTAGGCCCTTGATCCTGTGGGTCTCCCACCTGCCCTTCTTACCTTCAGTCTAAGTCCCTAACCTCTCCCCAGCCCTTGGAAGTCCCATTACCCACCCAGACCCCACCTTCAGAACAGACTTCTGGGTCTTACCCTCAGCTCAGCCTCTGGCCTGCTGAGTAGGTCTGGTGTGGTCTTTTTCTGTTGTTAGACTTCAGTATCTCACTCTATTCAGCAAGATTAGACTACATCTCTCAGGGCTTAAGGGTCACGTGATTCCATGGTTCCCCATTGCACTAGACGCCTGCCCCCTAAGCCTAAGACATGCTCTCCTTCTAGCCTACCCCCCTCTTACTGCTCCCTCTCACCTACCCTAGATATCCTAGCCCACCAGGAGCTTAGCCAAAAACCTTCCTTCACAATGGCTCCCTAAGACACCAGAGCCCACTTTCCCTGCTCCTCCCTCCTCAAGACCATGAAGGCTGGTGCCTCACATCTCTAAGAAGACAAGGAATCCTGCGGGTTCTGGGACTGGGTACCCAGTTGCACCCACCACTGCCTGACTTAGATTCAGGAATGCAGGATCTGGAGAGTCCAGGAAAATCTTTGAATTCAACTTCTTCATAGACTAGGAAACCAAGTCCCAAAGAGGGGTGGGGTCTGCCCAAGGTCACATGGCAAGTGGGTTGCCTCTCTTCTGAGCTGGCTGGCCTGGGAAGAAAAAAAACATGGTTCAACCTCTATGGCAGGGAAGTCAGTGCACCCAACTAGCTCCTCTTCCTCCTCCCTGGCTGGTGGCCACCCCCTCTCCTCACTCCCATCTCTGCTTAGTTTGTAGCACCCCCCCATCTGCCAGCAGGTCCTGTCCTCCATCTGGCATGGGAGCCTGGCTGGCTGGCGTGGGAGCACCAGTATCTGGAAGCTCTTTGGTCGCCTTCCTCATCGTCCTCACCACGCCCTTCCTCTGCCTTGGCCACTGGCTGGTGCCCAAGTCCCGGGTACTAAGAATAGAAGTAATGATAACTGCCATTTATTGAGCACTTGCTTTATGCCAGGCCCTGGGCCAGGCACTTTGGGGATGTTCCCATCAGGTAATTTGAGGTTGTCCTGGAAGGTAGGCATTGCACCTGGATTTTACAGTGGAGACACAAGGAACAGAATGCTCTTTTGTCCACAGTAAATAGCAGAGTCAGGATTGAAACTGAGGTCTCTCTGCCTCCGAAGCCTGAGTCGTATATACAGCCCTATAATCTCCTAAAGAGACTCTGCCCCAACCTACAGATTCTTTGGGAGCCCTTGTGGACCCAGATATTTCTGTTCCTTCACCCAACAAATATTTCCTTGAGACCCTACTGTGAACCAGGCATCGTGCCTGGTGCTGGGGATATAATAAAGAGCAAGCCAGGTACCTGTCAATCAAGTGAGGAATAGGGTGAGCAGTGCTCCAGGAAGCAGGAACAGCATGTCCATCAACGGCCCAGGGAGGGAGAATGCAAATTATTAGAGACTGAGAGGAACTCTGTGTAGCTAAAGCATAAGTGCAAATGGCGAGTGGTAGGAAGTAAGCAGGGGCCCGGGTCCCACAGAGCCTTATGCAATGATGGGAGCCACTGGAAGACTGTAATGAGGTGAGAGATCCTATTAGTTTTGTGTTTTAGAAAGCTCTCTCTCCTAGTGGTGTAAAGGATGGATTGGGGGAGGGGCGGGAGTTAGGGAGACTGTCAGAGTGTATGAGAGAGAGGATGCAGAGATGCCTTTAAGCTTCCTGGTCTGGGTGGCCGGGACGTTTTCTAAGATGGGGAAACAGGAGGAAGAGGAGAAGGAACAAGTTTGGGATCAAAAGTGATGAATTTCTTTTTAACATGGTTGTGATTGAAGAGCCTGTGGGACCCCCCAGGGAAAGTTACTTTATCTCTGTGATCCTCAGTTCCTTAGCTAAAAAATGGGAATAACGATACCCACCTCATACGGTTGTGAAGGAAAAAATAGATACAAAAGGGGAAGGCCTAATTGACAGTACATTCTTCATAAATGTCTGAATAAGTGAGTGAATGAGAGGAGGAGACATGTGGGGGCTGAGCATCCCGGAAGTTATCCAGGGTGGGGAGAGATTTGAACAGGACTCTGAGAGCCCTGCTCTCCTTCCTTTCCCCAAGCTGGGCCGCCTGATGAAGATCCCAGTGCTGAAGTTCCTGCTGCACTCGGCCTCCTATCTGTGGTTCCGCATCTTCCTGCTGGGAGAGTCCCTGGTCATGGAGACACAGCTGGGTACCTTCCGAGGCCGCAGCCACAGTGTCTAGGAGACTTCACTACACATGGTTTGGGTTGCAGGTACATGTGTGGGGCCTTTTATTTGTGGCAGACCCCCTTGGGGGCCCCCTCACTTTTCTTCACAGTAAGCACCCCCATGGAGGGGGGCTGCCCCTGTAGATGCTCCCTGAACACATAACCAGACCCCTCTGGGCTCTGGTCCACCAAGGGTTTCCTCTTCACCTCTAATCAGGGGACCTAGCCCTGTGATAGACCCCCTGAGCAAGGACCCCATTCTTCCCCTACCCTGACACCAGTCGCTACCCATTCTGGATGTTCATATATAAGACACTGGTCCACTGTGTCCGGTAGCAGATTACCTTGGTGTAATGGTAGCCAGCAAGTACACCACCAGGCAATCTATCCCAAAGGTCATGGAACAGAAAGGCTCACAGACCAAATTAAGATGCTTGAATCATACAGTTTATTAAACCCATAAATGGTGTACTTATGATGGTGGTGTTTCGAGGACCAGAGTTGAGGTTTGAGCAGAGGATACAACAGCCGGAAGCAGTCTGGCCCCAACACTTGATTGGTAGGAGAAACACAGGGGCAAGTATGTCTGACCACAGCTGTAGCTTACTAATCATCCTGGTGAACAGCTGTGACTTTTCTTTGCAATTTTTGGGCAGAGGACATGTGAGGCCAGAATGGGTATCACCAGTGGGGAGCTGATTTAAGATCTGATGAACCCTAAGGGTTCATCTGCCTTGTGTATATTCAGCGTATTATTAATATTTAGTGTCTACCCTAAATATTCTAAATATGTTCACACACATACGCTCTACTTGCTTTATTTGTCCAACATGTCACCCGGATAACTAACTTATATATGCTTAATGCATAAGTTCCAGCCATTCCATTGGTGTTCTTTGCTTCTATAGCAGAATTGAGTATTCTCAAACAATTCAGCAAATGCAGTTGACAGTAACCTCCAGGGCTCTACCGAGCATTTGGCTGGTCGGCTCAGCAGCTGGACTGGGGGTCCCTTCCTCATCTGTCTTCCCTTTACTTATCTCTAGCTTAGTTAGCAAACTCCCAAGACACCAGTAGACTAAGTCCGCTACTCTACCCTGTACCAAGCCAGTCAGTAAGGCCTGAAAGATTATTTGGCCAAGAAACTCTGGGGAAGAAAACAAGAGCCATGCAAGAGGAAAAGTTTCTCATCCAGTTATTTACTAAACATTATTGACCTGTATTGGGTGCAGATGAAACCAATACAGTTCCTGCCCACTGGGGAAGAAGTCTTAAACAACACTCCTTGTTTCTTCATGCAATAAACACTTGCTGCTGCCCTACGGTGAGTGAAGCCCTGAGAACACACAGATAAACTAAATAGGGTTCCTTCTACACATCCAACGTATTTAAATAAGCATCCACCCTCTGCTGCCGTGGGAGTGGATGCAGTTCTCACCTCGCCCGCACTGCTTGTCTCCAGGCCCGCACACGTTCTCTTTCCCCACAGCCCTCTCCCTGCCCGTGCTGCCCCTTCACCTGGCCGGCTCCTACTCCTCCATCAGGTCTCAGCTCAGTCGTCACTTTCTGGGAGAAGTGAAGCTTTCCCTGGTCCCCAAATCAGGCTGAGGATCTGTTCCTAAACATTCTCACAACAGCCTCTGTTCCCCTCCTTTCCACCTTAACAGTTACCACACTGGCTTGTAACGACTTGGCCACTTGCCCGCCTCCCTCACTAGATTATGAACCCGGGGAGGCCAGGGACTGTATTTGTCTTATTCACCACAGGATCCCACTGGCACGTGGTAGGAGCTTAATCAGTTTTTATTCAATAGTAACTACTGGGCCTTGTTCTGGGCACCGGGGACAAGGAGGTGAATAGGCCATGGTCCCTGCCCTTGAGGGGTTCAAAGTTCAGGGGAGGGGACGGGGGGCGGACCCAGGAAGAGATATCCTGCAGTGCCCCACAGCGATGGTATCACAGAGGTCTGAAGAGAGCTGTGAGAACTCACTCCCCCGGTTAGGGAAGGCTTCACAGAGGAGGTAAGATTTGTCCTGGGCCACAAAGGCGAGCCTGCCTTCAAAAGGGTGTGGAAGGGCTTTCTAGGTGGACAGAACCATGAGCAAAAAAGCACATGCTTGTATCCAGGGAACGGAGAAGGGTATGACATGGCAGGGTCACCTGGCTAATGGGGTCCAGCTCCCGAGACCCTCCATCCCCAGGTCAGGCCCTGGGCCCCGGGCTGATAATGAGCAGGTTGATAATTTGGAGCCCCTTCAAATCAATATTCTTGAAATAGTTGTCCAATATATATTTGGTGGAGGGAAGGGGGAAGCAGATTTCGATCATTCCCTCCCAATAACCAGCTTCTCAAGGTGTTACTCACTTTCTGAGTTTATCAGCCAACTGGGGTCAGTGGCACAGGCTCCGTGGCAGCTGAGTCTGCATCAGCCAGAAGTTCTTTTTATTTTCACGTAAGATCTCTGTACTTAAGCAGACTAAACATCTACATTTTATCCATTTCATGCCTTTCATATCTTAGTTCTCCCACCCCATGGATAGTTTCCCCCTACAACCATACCTGCAACCCAGCTCTGACCTGGACAGAGGAGGCGCCTCACCCTGCCCTGGCTCCCTACCACCTCCTTCAGGCTTCCTGTGGTTTGAGTGTAAGGAAGTGTGGATCGAGGGCCTGTGCAGTTACCTCCTGGACTGGTGGAACATCCTGGACACGGTCGTCTTGTCCCTGTACCTGGCGGCCTTCGTGCTTCTGGCCGGGCTGGCCTACAGGCGCTGCCGGGATGCCCCGGACGGGGCTGCCTGCCGCTACTTCACCTCGGCTGGTGAGTGCCTCCCAGCTCAGCCCTGAGTCCCCCAGTCGCCTCCCTTCCTTGGTTCTCGGCCTCAGCCCCCCAACCCCATTCCACCTGCACAGAGCAGAGTGAGTGGCACACGGAAGACCACGAGTTCCTGGCTGAGGTGCTCTTTGCTTCACCCGCCTGGCCTACGTCCTGCCGGCCCACGAGTCGCTGGGCACCCTGCAGATTTCCATTGGCAGGATGATCGACGACATGATCCGGTGCGTACTGCCCCTGCTCAGAGCATCCTCCCCTCCGATGGACCCCACTTGACCTCCTTCTGAAGCTCCCAGCTCTAGTTAGCACAGGGATTCTTATTGTACAGGCTCCAGAGACCTCGGAAACCCTGAAACTAAAGGCAAATTTTCGGATGTAAATGTAAAGGTACATTTCTCTGCAGAGAGGGTCTATAACTTTCATCTAATTCTCAAAGAGGCCCATGACTCCAAAGATCAGGAACCACCGATAGCAGAAAGAGCCCTTGGCTGGCATTCCAGTCCCAGTTCCTTTGTTGTCTCCATGGCCCTCTCTGGGGCTCAGTTTTCCCATCTTTGTGGTGAGGCACTGGACTCAGGGGTCCCTTTGGATGGTTTCCACTGTACAACTGCTTTTGGAACTCATGGAATTATCTGGTCTTCCTGGTAATTATCATCTAATCATTTACAGCCTACCTGGCCTTTCACCCTAATCAGAGCCCATTTTTCGTGCCTGCTTCCCTGGGAAAACCCTGCCTGAGGTGGGACAGGCGTGGGTGCCCTTGATGGGAAAAGCCCTGGTTACATCTGTGAACATCTTCAGCTCAGCTCAGCTTGGAGAACTTGCCATCCCACCCCTGAGACTCTCCTAGCCTTCCATGTTGCCAGCCAACTCAACTCACATGTGGTTTTAACTCCACTGGTGATAAATCCTGTCCAGTAGGACTCTGTGACTCTCCCTCATCCTTGTACCACATCTCAGCATCTCAGTCCCTCCCTGGGAGCCTGACCCATCCCCAGCTTTGACTGTTTCAACCCAGAATCCTTTATTCTGGAGGGAGAGCTTCTGCTTCAGCACCCTTTAAATCCCTTCTCATTTCCCACCCCCTAATTTCTCTCTTCTTAATAATAACCACACTGAATCCTTGTCAAGTAGAGGCTGAGACTGGGAGCCATCACCCCCATCTCTCTTCCCAGAGCCTGACTTCTCCCAGGGAAGAGACCTGCTCTGACCCTCCCCCATCCCACCCCCTGCCAGGTTCATGTTCATTCTCACGATTATCCTGACCGCCTTCCTCTGCAGCCTCAACAACGTCTACGTGCCTTACCAGGAGACAGAGTGGCTGGGCAAGTACTCAGGAGCAGAGGCAGGATGGGCAGGTGGGATTCTGGGACCGTGAACTTGGAGCTTAGTAATCACCTCTTCCTCATGATCAGATTCAACTTAAGCAACTTTGGCAAGAATGCAACCTAATTGATGATGTGTACCTCCCATCATATCACATCAGGAGGCTCACAATGTCAGTTTAGCCCATTGGTGAGGCCCATTGGTCTAGCAAACCTCTCCATTGAAAAGGAGATACCCTTGTGGTAATGAAGAGAGATGTTGAGACTGTGTGACTAGACCACTTTCTTGCAACTTTGCTCTGAGTGGATTTATCATCCACAGATGATTTTTGTTTAATTAATTAATTTTTGCCTGCATTGGGTCTTCATTGTGGTGTGCAGGCTTCTTATTGCAGTGGCTTCTCTTGTTGCAGGGCTCAGGCTCTAGGCACGTGAGCTTCAGTAGTTGTGGCTCGCAGGCTCTGTAGTTGTGGTGCACAGGCTTAGTTGCTCTGCGACATGTGGCATCTTCCTGGACCAGGAATCGAACCCACGTGCCCTGCACTGGCAGACAGACTCGTAACCACTGCGCCACCAGGGAAGTTTACAGATGATATTTACCTGCATCAGTTATTATAACGTGGCTTCAAGATGCTGATTTTCTATTGCTGTCATTCCCTGTACATTTCTTTGCTGGCATTCTTCCATAAAGAAGTGCTTCCTTCTCCACTCTTTTTGAATATCACTATGGATTCAAAGATTTTTAAAAAATATAATAATCCATTACAGTCATTATTCTTTTTTTGTTAATTAATTAATTTGTTTTTATATTTGGCTGTGTTGTGCCTTCGTTGCTGTGCGCGGACTTTCCCCAGTTGCGGTGACTGGGGGCTACTCTTCGTTGCAGTGTGCGGACCTCTCTGTCATGGCTTCTCTTGTTGCAGAGCACGGGCTCTAGGCGTGCGGGCTTCAGTAGTTGTGGCATGCGGGCTCAGTAGTTGTGGCTCGCGGGCTCTAGAGCGCAGGCTCCATAGTTGTGGCGCATGGGCTTAGTTGCTCTGTGGCATGTGGGATCTTCCCAGGCCAGGGTTCGAACCTGTGTCCCCGGCGTTGGCAGGCAGATTCTTAACCACTGCGCCACCAGGGAAGCCCCATTATTCTTTTTGATACTCAATTCTCCCTAAATATGGCCAATAACTAATTCCTTGTTCATTCACTCACTCATTCATTGTTCACTCATTCATTCATTCACTCACTTTTTAAATTCAATCACTTTCTTAGTCATTCATTCATTGTTGTTTGAGTTCACACACATTTATGACACCTTTGTAGTAGGTCCTGTCCCTGGCACTGGAAGCACAGACAGAAGTGAACCAGACCCAGTCTCCTGGAGAAGATAGCCACATGCACAAATAAGCTCAGTTTGAAATGATGAGTGCTGTGAGGAAGGAGGGCTTATGCTGAGGGTAACCAGAAGGGAAAGCCCCTTCCTCTGTCTTGATGATCAGGGAAGACTTCATAGAGAAGGGAGCTCTGGACTCCACCTACAAAGGTTGTAAGCGTCAGAGAAGGTACAGAGCATTCTGGGCAGAAGGGGGCACATACCAAGGCAAGGAGGTATATTTGGAGAATAGCAAGACTTCCTCCATGGTTGGTGCATGGAGGGGATTTTGAGAGGGGAGGCTGGAGAGGGTAAAGGGTCCAGGTCACGGAGCTCATGAAGGTCCTGCTGAGAAGCCTGGCTTGCCCAGCAGACCAGGGAGCTCCGGATGGCCTCCCAAGCAATTGTTCAATCATGAATTCTTCCTGAGTGCAACTACATGATGGTTTTATTGTTGAACCTGAAGGACCCATGGTTGGGCCTATGGATGTTGGTCAAGTCTTTCTCATGGTTCCAAAGTAAATGGAGGCTTTATTCAGACCAATCCTCTTACCAAGAATCCTTGTTCCCATCCTGGCTTCAAGATGTTGAGGAAGTCTGCTGACACAGTTTAAATCATGAATCTTAGTGCCAGGGACAGGAACTAGTCCTTCCAGCCTGCTTCATGTGTCCTGGTGTCATTCCACAGCAACACAGGCAGGCTGAGCCCCCCTGCTCATTTATGGGAGACAGCTAATTAAGTCAAAAGTATTTTTGCTAAAAACCTCAGGTACGTTGCATGTTGGGCATTTGGACTGAGAGTAGTCAGGAGCATTTAAAGTTTGACAAGCAGAAGTACAGCACATCAGATCAGCATTTAGAAAGAACACCTTCAGTGCAGTGTGGAGGATGGAAGGATGAGAGAGGGACTGGGGCCAGAGACCCGCTGTGGAGACTGTTGCAGTCATCTAGGCTTGAACTGAAGCAGCATGGGTGGCTGCTTCTGTGGTCCAATCACCATCCTCTCTCACCCAGACCATGGCAACAGCTTCTTGACTGGTCTCCGTGCCCCCACTCTCTCATCTGCTTCTCTTCCACTCTCCTCACAGCAGCCAGTGTGATCTTATCAAAAGTAATTCAGGGGTCACCCCTCTGCTTAGAATTCTTCATAGCTTCCTAAGGCTCCTAGGCCATAGTGAGGATCTTTGTTTTTATCCTCCAGGGCCCTGCATGACCTGGTTGGTCCCTGCTTCCCTCTCACGAGCTTCTCTCTCCTTTGCCCTCTGAGATGAGCTATGCTGGCCATCTCTCAGTTCCTCAGATGCCCCCCAGACTCCCCTACCTTGGGCACGCTTCACATCTCCTTCCCTTCCCCCTGGTTGATTCCCTCAACCTTCAGAGCTCAGCTTGAATGTTTTTTGAGGACGTTTTCCCCAGCTCCCAGACTAGGCCATAACATCCTGTGCTGCTGCTTCATAGCACTTGCCACAATTTCGGGATGTTTGTAGAGTTGGTGTCCATCTCACCCCCGCTCCCCACCCAGGACATAACGTCCTTGAAGACACGGACTGTGCTTGTCTTGTTCACGGCTGTATCCTTAGCACCTGTTCCTGGCACTGCTATACGCTCAGTAAATTCTGGCGGGAGATCAGAAATGACAAGCGGTCCAACGGGCTTCGTGGAAGCACAGCGCCTTTGCCTGGGCCCTGAGGGCGAGGAGTAGTGGGTCTGGGTGGCGCTCTGGCTCATCTCCCACCCCTCACATCCTACTCTTCAGCCCCCCATGCCAGTTTCAATGAGACCTTCCAGTTTCTGTTCTGGACGATGTTTGGCACGGAGGAGCACAGTGTGGTTGACATGCCCCAGTTTCTGGTGCCGGAACTGGTGGGCCGGGCCCTCTACGGTATCTTTACCATCGTCCTGGTCATTGCGCTGCTCAACATGCTCATTGCCATGATCACCAGCTCCGTTCAGGAGACTGAGATGCATGAACTGAGGGTGGCTCAGGCCAGAGGGAAGAAGAGAGAAAGGAATGGAGAGGAATAGCATGCAAGGAGTGGAGACATTTGAGTTCTGGCTCTGCCTCCACTACTGCCTTGTTTTGTGACTGGGGACAAGTTTTCCTCTCTAGGCCTCACTTTCTTCATCTGTAGATTGAGGGTCTTAATGATGTTATTATTTTCTCCAGATACAAGTCTAGTGCTCTTTCCACCTTATGATGGGGAGGAAGGATGTGTTGTGGAAAAGTAGGTGGGAACGTGAGAAGGGAGAGGGAAGGAGATGGATGGGTTAGGGTTTGTGGCTGGAGAATAGTCCGGATGGAACTGGATGTCAGAAGCAGGAAAGGTGGTGGGGAGGAAGAGGGGAAGGGGGGTACATGCAGGGGAAATGTGGGTGATAGGTGGAGGTGCAGATAAGAATGGGGAGAAGAAAGAGGTTGGAGAAGAGACATGAGGGCTGGGGGGAAATGGGGCAGACTGAGTGGGCAGGAGGGCTAGGCACCAAAGTGGTCCTTGCAGAGCCCCTGCCTCCTGGCCCCCAGGACGCTGCTGACGTGGAGTGGAAGTTTGCTTGCTCCAAGCTCTACCTGTCCTACTTCCGAGAGGGCCTGACACTGCCCGTGCCCTTCAGCATCCTGCCCTCCCCCAAGGCTACCTTCTACCTTCTCAGGTGATGACCTCAGAGCTCTCACTCCCAACCCCCCAGCACTTAGCACCCCTATCCCAGCTCCTGCCCCATTAGCCTAGACCCTGTCCTCTAACTAACCCCCTCCCTCCACCTCAATTTCTCAGGAGAATTTTCCTCTTCATTTGCTGTTGATGCTCCTGCTGCAAAACCAAGAAGCCAGACTCTCCCCCAATCCCCACCTTTGTGAGTACCTCCTCTGCCCGCTGTGGGTCTTCCTCACACCAGGTCTTCAACTGTATTGCCTATACCGTCCATTTGTCTGAACACCCCTGGCTTGTCTGTCTTTCCTTGTATGTTTCCCAGAAAGCCTGCTCCCAATTCCTGCTCTCTCGTATGGCTTGCCTTTCCCTCCTCCTGGCTTTGGCCATTTCCTACATTTCCAATCCTGTGTCACCCAGCTCGAACAGAAGTTCATGCCACCCTCCCAAGCTGCCAATACCCCATAAGCTTTAGGCAAAACTTTTTGCCCTAAACTGGGTCAAGTTATCGTTGAACGTTTTTCAAAGTAACGTGTTAAGAAGCCAAGGGGAGAATGCCCCACAAACTGGAAATTAGAAGGTGGCTGAGGCCTGAGAGAGGAGAGCAGACCTCCAAGGCACTAACTTACCTCTCATTATCTGCTCCCTAACTCAGTCTGGCTTGGCATGGGACCCCTTGCTAATTCAGATAGCATTACTGCCAGGTCTGTAGGGGGTCCTATCTGTTCCCCTTAAAACATGTTACCTGAGGGTCTCTCTAAGACAGGGCCTCCAGGTCAGCTCTGCGAGACCACAGGCCAACTCTGAAGCTCTGAGGCCCCTGGATCCCCAGGTGAGGAAGGCCTTCCCTTATCTGATTGGTCAACAGTTTGTTTAACAAACACTTATCAAAGCACACCAATTCTGGAAATAAAGATACGCAGGACGGTGGTCCTTTGAGGTGCTGACAATCTAGAGCATCAGAAGGAAATGGACTGTAATTGTGCATGATGACAAACCTATGATAGAAAGAAGCACAGGGGGCTATTGGAGCAGGGACGAGAGGCCCCAGACCCAGCCTCAGGGGTCAGGGAGCTTCCTGGAGACCTTGAGGGCAGAGTAGAATCCTGAAGGATAAACAGGAGGTTGATGGGCAGGTACGGTGGAGAAGGGAGTTCTAGGCACTGGAAACAGCATGTGCAAAAGCATGAGAAAACATGACATTTACAAGAAACTAAATGCCAGAGGTTCCCAGTTCCCATCATCCTGGCTCCAGGCTATCCTGCATGGTACCTCTTACACCCTAACAGATCTCAAACTCCACATTCTGGAACTATCACCCTTTCACCCTGACCACTTCCCGGTCCTGTCCAGGTTGCCAGGTGATGCATATTTGCAGACCCCATGTCAGGGCTGCTTCTCCTCTGGGGTGCAACTCAGCATCTTCACCTGAAGTTGTATTCAGTTCTCTGGGCCTGTGCTGGGAGTCACTGAGTCCTGATGGATCCCACTATACCAGCCAGCTGGGGGTCTCCCCCACCCTCCACTGAACCCCCAGTGAGGTTCCACCCCTCCTCCAGCTGCCCCCCACCTCACTAGCCTGCTCTCTGGTGACCCCATCAGGTGTCTCCTCCCACCTACCCTGCACCTTAGGAAATGGCTTTTCCAAAGCTCTTATTCCTTATTTTATACAAGAAACATGCTTTATATACTCTGCAGCTGAAAAGACCCATCATTCTCTCTCATGCTTCTGCTGTACCACCTCTGTCAATCCTGTCTCTCCTTTTAAAATATTTAAGAAAAGGCTTTGCTTTTTTACATTATAAAAGTAAATAGGCTAGGGACTTCCCTGGTGGTCCAGTGGTTAAGACTCTGCACTTCCACTGCAGAGGACGTGGGTTTGATCCCTGGCCAGGGAAGTAAGATCCCACAGGCCACACGGTGAGGCCAAAAAATAGAGAAAAAAAAAAAAAAAAAGTAAATAGGCTAACCATAAAATATTTAGAGAACTAAATAAATACAGATAAATAAAAATAATTATTTCCTAAGCATTTAGAGATCCTCTACTCCATGCCAGGGAAGTACCAGCCTGGGAAGTAGGGGTTATCACCATCTCCACTTTGAATCTGGAGACCTTCAGCCTGAAGAAGTTGAGTAGCTTGCTCGAGGCACACAGCGGCGAAGTGACCGAGCTGGGATTTGAGCCTGTCTTCTGAGTCCAGCACTTTGCCTACTTCACCTCTGCTCTCTCTCTCCTTTATCTGCCCCAGATGCCCGACTTGCCCTCCTGGTACTGTCCTGAGGCCTAAAACTGGACCCAGAACTAATCATTCTAATTTGCATGATGATTTCCATCTCATATGCATGAGCTGGTCCAAGGAGATGCCTCCCCACATTCCCTAGTCTCCCCTCTGCGGAATTTGAAGGACAGGGTTAACCTGCACTAACTCAACTCAAGAAAACCAAGGTTGGGTTGGTGGCAGGAGAGAGCTCATCTCTGCCTTGCTCAGCATTTCTCTCTACCCACACTCTGCTTCTCCTCCTAACCCTCACCCACCTCCCACCCTGGTTCTCTTGCACTCAGCCATTCCACCCCTTCTGGCCTCCATCTAGACTACCTTCCAGGTCTGCATGAGGGTCTAGATGTGTGGCCTTCAGGGATAGAAAAGTCTGCACAGACTTTGCCTCCATCTTTATTGCCTGGGGGAGGATACAGTGACTAGAGAAAAGCTGGGGGTGAAGATTCTCTCTCGCCCTCCTGTCTTCCCATCCCAGGCCAATCCTGGGGCAGGGGCAGGGCCTGGGGAGGAAGAGCGTGGATCCTACTGGCTTCATGTCATCAAGGCTCTGGTACAGCGCTACATAGAGACTGCGCGGCGGGAGTTTGAGGAGACCCGTCGGAAAAGTTAGTTGCTCCCCTCCAGGCCTTCCCCATTCCTGTCCCTTGCTCAGCTGGAACACCCAGCCTCACACCCCTCCAACCAGCCTGCAGTTCTCTATGTGGCCCCCCTCCGACCCACCCTTGGAAGCCAAAACCTGCCCAGATTGTGTGGGCCCTTGCACTCAATTACCCTCGTACCTGTTTAGACATTTATTACACTCACTTGATTTAATCCTTCATTCCCGCCTTCATTCTTGCGTTCATTTATTCTCTCATTCACTCCCTTTCCCATTCACTCATTCACCTTATTCATCATTCATTCATTCACTCATTCAACCAGGGTTCATTGCTAGGTCCCCTTTGTTCCCAGCAGGGACACATAGGAAGCTTTCAGTCTGCTGAGGAAGAGAAACCATCTTGCTAGGCAGAAAGTGCTTAGAAAAAGAGACACAAATTGCAGTGGGAGCCCAAAGAAGAGAAAGAGTCTATCATTTTGAGAGGCTCATGGGAAGGTAGAAGGATAGAGTACCAGAAGCTGGAGAAAGAGGAGATGGAATCAGAACTGGGCTCTGAGGGTGGGTATGAGCTGGACAGGTGTAGATGGGGAAGAAGGCAGAGGGGGCGGATGTACAAATCTCTACCCATTAGAAAATTTCCCATCCTTATGACTCCTGCCTGACCCCTTCTCTGGTCCATAAGACTTTCCTTCTTGGTATCTTCTAAACTCACCACCACCCCAGCCCTGCTGATTCATCTGCACCTGACTCGGCCTGCCCACCTGACCCACATGCCATAAGCCAGTCCCTCACTTCCTCCAGTTCTCCTGCCTAGGACCTCCGGCATAAATGTCCCCCGGGGTTGTGCTGAGGGTAGAAGTGGTCCAGGGCAGGCTCATCTTCTGAGTGACCTCCCCGTCACTACTGCCACGCCCCACCCCTCCCCAAGACCTGGGCAACAGACTGACAGAGCTGACCAAGACAGTACCTCGACTGCAAAGCGAGGTAGCCGGTGTGCAGCGGACTCTGGTGGAGGGAAGGCTGCGCCGGCCACCAGACGGTGCCAGCATCCTCTGTCGCTCCATCACCCGAGTGTGCAACAGCTTCCAGAACCTGGGCCCTCCCATCCCTGAGAACCCAGCGCTGACAGTGCCAGGGATTGTGGGGACCCAGGTGTCTTCAGAAACTGGGCTTCAGGACGCAGGCAGGGCCAGGACTCCAGCACCTGGAGAGTCTGGCCCCTCCTCCCCAGCTCACGTGCTAGGGCACAGGGAGCAAGAATCAGAGGGGGCTGGGGACGTGCCCCAGGAGGAAGACCTGGGAACCAAGGAGGGGTCCTGATGCAGTGGGAGGGTCCCGCCTTCTGGTGCTGAGTAGAACACCCCAGATGGGTGAGGGTGGGGCTCAGTAGGAGCCCGTGCTGCTTTCCTTGCCTCAATAAAGCCTTTGTTCTGGATGTCAGATGCCTCCAGAGTGTGTGAGAATCTCTGTCTCTTGATGTTTTGAGATCCCCAAGCCCAAAATGAACCCTTGTGGGAGCAGGGCAGAGAGAAATGGCTTGCTCTGGGGTCCCAGATATCTGGGGCTTAGGATCCTACTTTGAGTTCCTTCAGATGTTTGGTGGAAAGGGTTCTGGACTAGGAGGTAAGGGTCCTGGTTTCAGCACTACCTCTCTGACCTTCAGCAAGTTGCTTCTTTCCTTGGCTCTGCATTCCTTATCTGACAAGTGGCCTAGGAAGCCATCTGTCCCCCTTCCTGCCTTCAGGGCTGTTGTGAGGAACCTCTGTCTATTAAAGCATCTGGGTTTGCAGGTTACAGTGTGTGACAAGGGTCTGCACTGAGACCATGTCTAAAAGTGATCAAAAAGTCATTCTTTTTAGTCCCTCAGTCCCTGAGTCCCATTTGGCCAGAGCAGGGCAGATGGTCTAGTCTCATGGAACAAACCAATCATGAAATTTGAGGTCACCACACTGCAACACTGTTTAATCCAGTGGCTGTCACAGTACTACCCTTGCTTGTCCCCTGGAGTCCCTACCACGTAGCGGGGATCCCTCCACCCTACCATGGCCTCAGATCCGCCAACATCCTGGCCGGGGAGATGGCTGCTAGGTCTGGGTCCGAAACCATGTTCTGGCTTCTCCAGGCTCTTCAAAGCCTCCCATCTTCATATGGATGTCATCATTTCCCAGGACTCCTACGTGGCAGGCACTGAACTTTCAGAGCCCAGCTCCTAAGAGCTGGAACCCCTAAGAGGCCAAGGGCAGGGCCTTCCAGGAGAGCAGAGAGAAGGCCCCCTTGGAGAGTGAGTCGGCCTGTCCTCCTGCTGGAGAGAGAGGAAAAGGTGGTGAAGGGTCAGCAGGGCCAGGGGAGTCAAAGCAGCTGAGGGAGGGGCAGGAGGGTGACTCACTTGGCACAGACTCACATCTCGGCCTCTTCTTCGCTGCAACAGACAGCACAGTGAGGCCTCCATGCAGACAGACCCTCACACCCCAAACTTCCCTTCTCACCAGGCCCTGGCACGGCCATTCCCAATCTCAATCTAGCTTTCCCTTGTGCTAAATACAAACTTCTGACTTCCCTTCCTCCTTCTTCTTCCAGGAAATCTTCCCAGATTGCCTTTCCATCCCTGCTACCATCCTGGCCCCACTCTGTCCCTGCCTCAGCACTTGGGAATAGCGCATGTGTTACGCTATTACGCCCAGGGCCTCCTGAGATCTGAAGCAGCACTCCTGTCACTTTCCTCTGCTTATTGCCCCCCTTAACCAGGTTCTTTTGGTCTTTTAGACTGTATAGCAGAAGGAAACTTTCAAGGACCTTTATAGAATCATCTGAGAATATTCACAGATCCAGAAAACACTTACAGGGCCTTCTCTGAGCTGGCGAAACCTGAGTCACAGAGAAAAATAACTCCAGCTAACTTCTAGCCCTCAACTTCCCCATTAATCACGTGGGTCTCCTGAAGGCCCTGGGGACTGAAATAAATCAGGGACATCCTGCCAGTCCTGCTTCCCTCATGCATGGCTCACCACCCAGATAGGCGCAGTTAAAGTGGCTGCACATCTGATTATTGCTGGAGAGAGTCACCAGGTTCCGGGCTCCATCCTGGGAGAAACTGGTGACCAAGAAGACTTCATGCGGGGGGATCAGCACCTCACGCTCCTTGGGAAAGACAGACAGGGCCTGGATTGGGGCCCCAAAGCAAGTCCTTAGAGAGAAGAAGGTGGCATTACCAAATCTGTGGGCCACTGCCTCATCCAGGGAGCTGGAGGTAAACTGGCCTAAGCGGACAGAGACCCCCAGCTCCTTGGGTTCAAATCGAATGGCGCCCACGCCTCGGAACACCACCTGCCCAGGTTCCCTGCTGCAGTCCCTACTGCCCCGCAGCAGCTGCAGGGCCCGGGTCAGGTAGAAATGCAGGGCCTTGAAGGGGAAGTGCTGCATGTAGAACTCCCTGGAGTCACCGCCTGTCCGCACAGCCTGGTTCAGCTCCCGGTATAAAGGGTTGGATGAGTTGGTGTAGACCATGACGGCGATTCCGTGCTGGGTTTTGAAGCCAGGAGGCAGGCTGAGCCCTGGACACCTTTGCTCCCAGGCCTTCTGGGCTGTCTCCCAGGACTCCCGCAGCCTGGTATGGTTAGCCATCTCCTCCGCTAGCAGATGGACTGCCTTCTCCTCCATCTCCTCCGAGCAGCCCACGTAGGCATCATCGAAGGTGTCTGGAGCCAGGCTCAGGTTCTGGATGGAAACATTCTGGGCCTATAGAGGTAAGGAAGAGAGGGGCCACACAGGAAAGGGTGTAAGTTCAGGGTACTGGGCAGAGGTTCTGGTGGCAGATCAGTTCAGAAACACAGAATCTCATTTCTGTGCCCAAATATCTGGGGTGTGAAATTTGGCAAGAGCTCAAGGGCTTAAATAACAGGCACTGGAGCCAGACACACATGGGTTCAAATCCTGGCTTCACCACCTATGGGCTGTGAGATCTTGGGCGAGTCTCTTAACTTTTCTGGACCTCAGGTTCTCCACCTATAAATTGAGGATACTTCCAACCCCACAGGTTATTGTAAGGATAGCATATAGATCCTCACTTGTGTACTAACTAAGAGGGGTCATTTATCATTAGAGAGGTTCCTGCACTCAGTGGGACGTGGGGCTGGAAGACTTCCAAGCACCGTTCTGGCTCTAAGGCTCAGTATGCAGGTGACATACAAACGTATGGCCAGTCTCCAATTACCTGACCCCATCCCCATCCTCAGGCTCTTTCCCCCTCACACAGGTGCTAGACACCACAGCAAGTCACTGGCAGCTCTGAGGCTCTGAGTCCTCTCCTGCTCCAGAAGCCCTCATCCTCAAACCTGGGGGTGGGGACTGGGAGGAGGTCAAGCCCTGGTGTGGGAGGGGCTGTGGGAGGGCAGTACACAGGTAGCCCAAAGGAGTTTGTTAGGCTGGGCCTGTGGTGGGAGATGGGAAGTGACAGGAGAAAGATGCAGGCGATCCCAAGGGAGGACCATAGAAGGAAGGAGGATCACAGCAGGACCAATGGGTGGAGGTCGGGTTCTGGGAGATGGAATGGGAAGTTGGGGCTCCCTATAGGGATGGAGGTTCCTGAGAGGAAGAGGATTAAGAGGAATGGCATCATAGAAAAGCGTCCCTGGGAAGGCTCTTTGAGGAGTCAGGCCTCGGGTCCACCCCAACTGTTCCCTTTGTGGCAGCAAATGGTTCCCCCCAGTTACCTGCCAGGGGGCGTAAATGCGGATGCCGCTGAGGGTGTGGATGCCAAGGCAGCTAAGGGCGATCAACAGAGCCACCAACATCATCCCTCTGGGAGACTTGGAGAGTGAGATCCCGCTGAGGGTGGGACCAGCGACGGTGGAGTCTTGGCTTCGATGGGCTGGGGGACAGAAAGTTGGAGAGTTTCTTCTACAGTGTGAGGGGTCCCTGGTCTAGGACTTGGCCCGGCGGGGCGCGGGCGGTGCCCAGAGCAGCCCTAAGTGTGTGGGCGGGTCTTGGATTTTATCCTCCACCCACCCCACCCCCCC
>NW_020175672.1:503017-602149 GCF_003031525.2 Neophocaena asiaeorientalis asiaeorientalis
CTTCTGCTCAGGAATGCTAAAGGGAGAGCGGTAATTTGGCTCCGCTTGGAGAAGGGAGGGGACGGGGAGCCGGGGACCCACCTGGAGGTGGCGGAGGCGGAGAGCGGGAAGGGGTACTGAAGGTTCCCGGCGGCGGGGACTGAAGTCTGCGGAGGCGCCGCTCTGCCCCCTGTCCCCGGAGTCCAGCGGATCAATGAAGTCCCGCGGCTAATTATAGTGCCACTGGCTGTAACCCGACACCTCTCTTCCCCAACAACAAACACTGGGGTTCGGGGGGCGGGGCTGAGGGTCGTACTTAACTCTCCTTCCCAAAGACTCTGAGGTCTTTCTCCAGGACCCTTCTCTCCGAGCAAAACCAGTGCTAGAGGAGGGGAATTACGAGACGTGGTCTCTCCCTCGGGCGGCCCCTGACCGCCACGCCCCGAGCTCCAGACAACTAGGCCGAAAAGACCAAGAGGGTCCAGCCAGCCGAGAGGTCACCACTTGCGCGCTCGTTCATTTGCATACAATTTGCATATGGCGAACACGTGGGTCACGTGTGGTCCAGCGTCTTAGCGGCCCCCACCCCACTCCCTTCTTTTTATGCCCCTTCCCTTCAGCAAGCCTGGCGCAGATGCAGAGCTCTCTCTCTCACAACCTCAGGGTCCAGCCCCGCCCCTCCCTAGACCCTCTCTCCCTTGACCTCGCAGACTCAGGTGACCCCATGTTTATCAACACTAGCCTTTCCCCCTCACCTCCCTGGTCTTGCCTATAAATAACCTGGCTCTGAGTCTTAGATGCCCACTGGGAGGTAATGGGAGAAGGGGCCGGCTGAGGAATCAGCAGCTCTGGGAAGAGCTTTCTGGCAGCCTGAACCTCTGGTATCATGGCTTTGTCTTCTCTCTACCCTCTGGCTTTGGGGAATTGCTTCTCCCATCCAGAGACCTGGAACCCCAAGAAAGACCCCAAGAGATGGAGTCAAACCTAGTCACTGAACAGGGGTCTTGAGTGAAGCAGAAAGTCCTCCAAAATCACATGGCCAAGGAGTGCTAGAGTTGGGACCCAGGCTTTTTGGGAATCTCGCCTTGCACCTTAGGTGAGTCTCCATGCTCACATGAAAGGAAAAATAAGGAGATACTCCCTGAGGCCGGGGGTACTGAATGCTGGACCAAACCCAGCGGGGAGGCAGCTGTTCTAGCCTGGATCCTTGATTTTCCTCTGGCTTCAGGGGTTCCCTTTTCATGGGACGTGCTCTGGCCCAGAGCCGACTGGGCGGAGGCTAGTCCAGAAATAGATGGGGGAGTGTCACATTTCTGAGCAGCTGTGTGGGAGAGGTACAAGGGGTGGGGGACTGACGGTATAAAAGAGAAATCTGCCCTTCCCCTCCCCTGGTGGCCATCGCTGGAGACCAGTACCAGCTTCCCCATCCCGGAGAAAGTCTAGGTAAGGGGCACACCACTTGTTCCTGGGCACTGGGCATGAAGAGCAGTTATTTTAAAGGGGAAATTTGAGGTATTAATGGGAGAGTCGCAGGAATCATTGGAAGAGTTTCAGGGAACTTTATATCTTAGTCTGTTTAGACCGCTATAACAAAATACCACAGACTGGGTAACTTATCAACAACAAACAAACATTTCTCATAGTTCTGGAGGCTGAAAGTCTGAGATCAGCGTGCCAGCCTGGTCAGATGAGGGCCCTTTTCCTGATTCATAGCCAGTACCTTCCCACTGTGTTCTCACATGGTAGAAGGTGCTAGGGAAGTCCGTGGGGTGTCTTTTATAAGAACAGCAATCCCAGTCATGAGGGTTCATGAACTAATGAACTAATTATCTCCCAAAGCCCCCCGCCTCTTCTAATACCATCACATCAGGCATTAGGGTTTCAACATATGAATTCTGGGGAGACACAAATATTCAGACCATTGCACCTCTGATGGAGAGGTTTGGGATACCTAGGGAGGTTTGAGGCCATTGGGAAATTTGGGGATTTCTGGGGAGGGATTTGGAGTCACATCCCCAGTAGGGAATGTTCATCAAGGGTCTGGATGAGGGGAAACTGACAAGAAGTGCCCTGAGCAGGATGAGAGGAAGGACAGAAGGGCAGCTGGGATAGGAAAAGGAGTTGCCCAGTGCCTCCACTTCCTGGCCTCCCAGGCCCTCCCCATCACTTTGGCCTCCACACCATTCCCTGCAAAACTGGTCACTAAGTCACCAATGCACCTGTTCTGCAGTGCTCTACATTGTTGGCTGCACCCAGAAAGCCTCTCAGACTTGCAGCAAACATTCCAGGAGGGCTCACTGGTGCCTGGCCTTGGGCTGAGCTCTGGGGACACAGAATGGGTCATACCTGGTCCCTGTCCTTAGGGAATTCACAGGCCGGGGGGAGGCAGACGTTGAAGGGCAGCACAGTGCGATTAGGACAGTGACAGGGGAAAGCACAGGGTGATTTAGGAAGCCAGAGGAGTCAGAGGGCTTCCTGGAGGAGGTGGCTCCTGAGCGAAGCCTTGAAGAGTGGGTTGGAAAAGGGCATCCCCAGCACATGGAGGGAAGCAGCAGCGCCTCACCTGGAACTTTGCTCTGTACTGTAGAAGTCAAGCAGGGGTGGTGGGGCACGAGGCTGAAGAGGTTATGGCAGGCAAGGTCACAGAGCACTTCAAATGCCAGTGCCTGGAGGTTGGATTCTGTCCTGAGGGTAAGGAGGTAAGTTTTGTTTTGAGCTCTTGCTTTTTTTCTCTTTTTCTTTCTGGATGTCTTCTCATCCCTTGCCTCATAATTGTCATCTCTGCATTTTGAGATATTTCTTCCAGTCAGGTTTGCCACAGAGGGTTTTCAAGCAGGTAAGGAACATGACCAACCGTGCTTTAGAAACATTGTTCTCCCTACTCCGCGGGGCAGCAGCAGTGTGGATTAGCAGGGGTGACAGCGGAGGTAGGGAGATCAGGGAGAAGGCAGGGGCTGACCTGAGCCATGGCAGGGCATGTGGGGATGGGGAAAGGGAAGGAGCATCGAGGTTGGACCCATACTGTGCCCAGCACTAGTTGACAACTAATTTAGTGTTTGATGAATGGCTGAATGAATGGAAACCCAAGTAACCATCTTGGGTGACTGGATGAATAATAAGGATGGTAGATTATGCGAGACTCTTCTGTTGGCAAGTTCACGGGAACCACCCTGAGCTGGATGAAGCCCAAAGAGGAATTAATCACAAGGATCCCAGGGTATCTAACGGGACCCAAAGGCCAGAAGTGAAGAGTCCCTAGAAACCCAAGGAAGTGTCTTGCTCTGCCTGTGCCTTGGCTTCAAGCTGCTCTCTTTTTTCCTCAACCCTCCCTGCCTCTTTCCCTGGGGACCTTATCTCTTCCCTGACCTCAATACACCTATGACTCTCAAATGTCTTTTATTGTCCATTCTGCTCCATCTTGGATGTCTGCCCCTAGAGTGTCCACATGTGCCAAACTGAACTCACCAGTTCCCCTCCTAACCTGATCATTTATTCAATACATTTTTTAAAATTGAGCACCTACTATGTGCTGGGATGAGCTTTTAAAGTTTCCTCTGCTTCTCCTCTGTATTTCCAACCCTGAGCATGGGAACCAGAGTTGTGAGCCTTGATTTCCCCTGTCTCATCCCCTAAATCCCATCAGACACCAAGTCTAGTAAATTCTACCTAGTAATGCTGTGTCCAGCTTCACTGCCAATACCTTAGTCTGGCCACATGATTCAATGTCTGACTTCACAGTTCTCCTGCCCTATCACAAGCCTCTGGTACCTTTTATTGCTGTGTTTCTGCAGGGCAGAGACGGGGACAGAAACAGGATAGTGGAGAGGCAGTGACAGACATAGTTTGCCTCATGTTTTCACTGCATGACCATTGTGCGGTGTGCCACAAAATCTCAGTGGCATACAAACATTTATTCTCATACTCCTGGGTCTTCACGTTGACTGTAGATTGGCTAAAGTGAGCTTGGATGGGCAGCTCTGCTTCAGGCTGCCAGTCTGTCTCAGCTGGGCACCTCCCTGTTGTGGGCTGGGCCCAGGTCTGCTCCACTGGGTCCAGGCTGAAGGAACAGTTCTGGGCCATGTTCTGATGGTTTCTGACCCAAAGAGAAGACCTTCTCTCTTGGTTTGGGTTCCCCCAAAAGCCGACCCCGAGACAAGGATTGGGTGTAGTCAGCTTATCTGAAAGGTGATCCCAGGAAGTACCAGTGAAGGAGTGGCAAAGAGAGTTGAAGAAGAGAGAAAAGCTCCCCCGCAAAAATTGTGCGACCACTGTGGTCAACTATGTCCCATCGGGGACCCTCTGTGGAATAGAGAATCTGACTACCCTCACTGGGTGACAGCTGTCCTTGGGAACATTAAATCTCCTGCACTTTGGGGTTGCCCTGAGCAAGCTCCCAGGGTGATGGAGAAAGCCTTGGACACAGAAATATACAGAACACTGAGGGTGGGAAGCTGTCAGATACTTGAGGACTATCCATTGCACCTGTGTTGAACTTCAAGATGAGCTGAGGGGATACGGGCTGGGGAATCAACAATGTCTGGCACACTCTTTTACACAACACCCATCTATCAAATCTCAGGAAAGACTCTGAGTAGTCTTGCTTGGGTTATGTGTCCATCCGTGAGCCAATCACAATGGCCAGGGCATTAGAGCACCAGTTTGGGGTCATGTATTCCCCTCATGGGGGTACAGGGTGAGGAAAGCCCCACTTGAACCCATGGACTAATTTCTCCACAAAGAGAAGATTATAGAAGCTCAGGCTTTTCTGGTGGATTCCAAGAGACCACAAGAGTTCAAGTAGTTTTTTGCTGCTGAATTGTCTGCCCATTAGCATTCTATCCTGGAATTAGGGAGCGGTATCTCAGGTTTACACCCCACTGTGTTGCCTTTTTTTTTTTTTTTTTGCAGTACGCGGGCCTCTCACTGTTGTGGCCTCTCCCGTTGCGGAGCACAGGCTCCGGGTGCGCAGGCTCAGTGGCCATGGCTCACGGGCCCAGCCACTCCGCGGCATGTGGGATCTTCCCGGACCGGGGCATGAACCCGTGTCCCCTGCATCGGCAGGCTGACTCTCAACCACTGCACCACGAGGGAAGCCCTGTGATGCCATTTTTAATTCTATCTGCTCCGAATCTCCTCTGGTCAGCCCCTCACTTAAACCCACTCCTTGTACAAATGTGTTTCCATCAGGCTTTTTGGGTTCTTGTAACATGCTACTTGAAATTCCTCACTCCATCTCCACCTTAAAAGAGCTTAAAGAAGCAGGGATGTGGGTTTTGTTGTTTCTGTTCATAATTTTATCCTCAGTGCCTGACACATTACAGATGCTCAAGAATTTTCTGAATAAATGAGTAAGCAGGTTTTGAGGGAGGGAAGATAAGTTCAGTTTGGGACATGCTGAATTTGATAAACTCCGCTGGATGCTAACTCCATTGCCCAGAGAAACTCACACCTCAATTTAAACTGTATACTGGCAATTAGAGGATCTTAGATTTGGAGACTCACAAAATTATAGCCACATAACATCCCAGCGTCTTAGGTCACTGAACTATCAAAACTTAGGCCCCACCAGAAGCCAGAGGAGATTCGGGAGCAAGAATGCTTAACCTGAGTGAGACTGGGGCAGATGCATAACCACCCTGAAATTTGTGTAACGTCTGTGTGAAGGTGCATATATCCATTTTCTGAGGAGCAGTTTCAGGTTTCATCAGACTTCTAAAGATAAAAAACCACTAACTGTATTACAGTCTGTATAAAACAAGGAAAAGAGAAATACCCGAGAAGTTGCTGGTATGCATCGAGTATCTCTGGAAGGATATACAGGAAATGGGAACATTGGTTAGCTCTGGGGAGAGCAGGTTGGGGCTGGGGGATCAGTGACAGAAAGACGTTTCACTGCATGCTTCGTGGACTATAAATTTTGAATAATGAAAATGTACTACCTTTTATTAAGTTAAAACTTTAAAAAATTAAAATTATGGGGATTTCCTGGCAATCCAGTGGTTAGGACTCCAGCTTTCACTGCCGAGGGCCCAGGTTCGATCCCAGGCTGGGGCACTGAGATGCCACCTGCCACGCGTTGCAGCCAAAAAAAAAAAAAAAATTACAGTTATGATTGATCCTGTTAAGTGACCAGAGACGTAAATTAAAAACTAGATACCGGGCTTCCCTGGTGGCGCAGTGGTTGAGAGTCCGCCTGCCGATGCAGGGGACACGGGATACCACCAGTTAAATGAAAATTAAGAGAGATTAATAATGCCCAGTGTTGGCAAAGACATGGAGAAAAGGGCACTTTTGTCCATTGTTGGTGGGAGGGTGAAGTGGGACCTTTTGGATGGCAACCTGGCAGTGGCGCAGTGGCTATCTAAATGAATACTATTCAGATCCTTTAAATATCACCTTCCTGATATCTTTCCTATAAAAATATGCAGACAAGAGGACAAAGATTTATATACATGGATGTTCACTGCAATATCATGTGTAATAACAAAAAATTAGGAAAAAAACCCTAAGTGTCCCTCAATAAGGAAATGGTTAAATAAATTATGGATTAACTATATATGAAATTCCATGCCGCCATCATAATGAACAAGGTAGATATGCATGTGTGACATGGAAGGAAGTCCATGGTACATTGTTACCTGGGAAAAGGTTGTAGAACATGTATGTGTAAGCACACTTCCTTTTTCTTTTTGAAAATAGTGACAATAAAAAAAACCCAAAACAGGCTGTATACAGAAAACTATGTGTGTATGTATACTTAAATATATTACTTGTGTGTGCATCAGAAAAGGTCTTGAAGGTACATTACCATGGAAACATCAGGCATGGGTAACAGTGAGAAGGGGGACATGGAGGGAAAGCAAGAAAAGGGGGACTTGGGCTTTGTGATTCATTCATACACAGTAAGCATGCATTACTTGGTAATAAAATAAAAAAAGAAGCAGCACCAACTTAGAAACTGTCTGTTCCAATCTTGACCCAAAGCTGGGACACCTTCTTGGAGCCACTTTGGGCCCTCAGCGTGCCCACCCAGAGGATGCAGGAGGCTTCCCTGGGGGAAGCAGTACCCTCTGTCCTCTCCCCCACCCAGCCCCTCTTCCCGCACCACCTGGGGGTCCCTGCCTGGCATCAGCTGAGGGCTTAGGGTGAGGGTTCAGTTGGCAGCAGGATTGCAGGGACAGAGGAGGACCCTCTGGATCCCCAAGCCCTGCTCTAAGCCTGACCCTGGAGTCCTGCTGTGGCCCCACCAGCTGACCACTCCTGGATCTGCCCTGTTCCAGCCTCATGTCCCCCTGAGGGGAAGCCTGGACCTCTCACTGTGGCAGTCAAGCTCCTTCAGGACTGGCCCCAGGCTTTCCAACACTGCAACTGCCACACTAGCCAGAACGTCTTTCACTCTTTACATCCCGAGTCCCTACCTCTAATACCATTGCTCTTCCCATTCCTGCTGTCCCAAACTCCTTTCCCACCCTCAACTCCAATCTTTTCTCTCCTACCTCCCCTGACTGAAGCCTTATTCTCCTATTTGTCCCACAAGACCGTGTTCACATGTCACCTCCTCCAGGAAGTCTCCCATGTTCCTTCTGGCAAGAAGGGTCCCCTCTCTCTTCTGAGCCTCCATTTCGATGTTGTGACTCTGTGTCAAGCACCCAAAGGGGCCCAGGCTAGATGTCAATTCATCACAATTTATTAAACTGTGCAGATTCCCATTTTCCAGACGAGGAAACTGAGACCCAAAGAGTAACTTGCCCAAGGTCACCTCCAACATGCAGACCCCTGCCATGATGTCTCTGCTGCTCGTGTCCATGGGTCTCATGGAAGCACTTCAGGTACAGTCATCCTCCGCTGACCCCATCCCCTAGCTGCTGGCTTCTGAACTCTGCCGGATGCTTCACTTGGAGATCGCTCAGAGCTTGGAGATCGGACAGCCCCAGAGCCTGGTCTCGGGGATCTGTAGCTAGTAGTTCCCAATCCCCTTCCCCTCCAGGTGTGTCTGGGGCCCTTACTCTTTCTCAGCTCAGTGGAGGGGGAAGCTGGATAACAGGGCTCCCGTTCTCCCAGGGCCTAATCTCTCAGTCCTTGCTGCTCCCCCTGCCTCAGGCCCAGAGCCACCCCATCACACGACGAGACCTCTTCTCTCGAGAAATGCCCCTGGACATGGCCCTGGCCTCCTTTGACGACCAGTATGCTGGCTGTGCCGCAGCCATGGCGGCGGCTCTCCCGGATCTCAACCGCACGGAGTTCCAGGCCAACAAAGTGTACGCCGATGTCTGGGCTCAGGCAAGCAGCCAGTGGCAGGAGCGCCAGGCCTGGGGGCCCAAGTGGGGCCTCAGCCCTACCCGTCTGTCCCCGCCCGCGGGCTTCCGAGAAGAGCACGGGGTGGCCCTCCTGGCCTACACAGCTAACAGCCCCCTGCACAAAGAATTCAACGCGGCCGTGCGCGAGGCTGGCCGCTCCCGGCTCCACTACCTCCACCACTTCTCCTTCAAGACACTCCACTTCCTGCTGACTGAGGCCCTGCAGCTGCTGGGCAGGGGCCAGCGTCCACCCCAGTGCCGCCAGGTGTTCCGAGGGGTGCAGGGCCTACGCTTCCGGCCAGTGGCGCCCGGGGCCACCGTCAGGCTGGGGGGCTTTGCCTCTGCATCCTTGCAGAATGTTGCAGCCCAGCAGTTTGGGGAAGACACCTTCTTTGGCATCTGGACCTGCCTCGGGGCCCCTATCAAGGGCTACTCCTTTTTCCCTGGGGAGGAGGAGGTGCTGATCCCTCCCTTCGAGACCTTCCAGGTGATCAATGCCAGCAGACCGGCCCAGGGCCCCACCCGCATCTACCTCCGGGCCCTGGGCCAGTGCAGCACGTACAACTGTGAGTACATCAAAGGTGAGCAGGGCACGTGCCAGCCAGCAGCTGGGTGGAAGGTGGCCTTGCCCGTCCCGTTTTCAGAAGATACATACAGAGATATTAGAAACAGTGAGAAGGACCGAGTCCTGTCCCCCAGCCCCTCCACCCCTTCCGTCCAAGGAGAGACGTAACCTTCTTAAGTAGCACGCTTGCTTCTCGACCCTGGAGGTGTCTAAGCCAGAGCTGGCCACTTGCCTGCGGGGAGGCTGAAGAGGGTTTCCTGACCAACGCAGGTGTATTTGGCCATCTGAGGGCCCAAGAGACTTGGTGTCAGGCTTTCCTCCCAGCTGGAAGCTGCTGCCAGCAATGAGTAAGCGGCCCACCCCAGTTTTCTGAGAGGAGTGTGTTTATTTGACTGAACAGAACCCCTGTGCCGTCATGTGTGCTAGCGGGGGTGGGGTGGGGTGGTGAGCCAGCAGTCAGGTGCATTACCCCTAAATTCCAGCTTGGGCTCTGGCAGGTCTCGGATGCTTTCCTGTCCATCCTCCCTGGACCATCCAGAGGAGTAATCATGAAGATGGGCCCAGGTCCTTAACCTCTGAAGGGGCAGTGGGCTGCTGGTCCGCGTTGAGGGATGCCCAGGGGCCTGTGAGGCCCACTTTTCATATCAATAGTTAGAGGCAGGCTGTTGGCTGGACCCATGGACCACATCTCAAGGGATAAGGTCCAGCGCGGCTTCAGTTACCACCTTGGACAGCATCACGAGCGTGCACGAGTTGACGGAAGGTGAAGGAGACACACAAACTAGCCCCTCCTTGGCTGGGACAAGACATGGGAGAGGGAGAGGCGGGTGTGGCATGGAGGCAAAGTTACAGGCCGGGGGGCAGGAGGAGTGCCCAGATGACCCTGGCTTCAAGGGCTGGCGCCTTTCTGGCCCTGCTATTCATGGGTCAAGTCAAACCCAGGCAAGGGAGGTCCCACTGTAAGGAAGCAGAATCAGGAGAAAACACACCAGCTTCTCCTAGAGCAAGTCAGGGATGGACCACGGGGCTCTGGAGTCCCTTACCATCCCGAGAGCTGCCGAGCCTTTGATTCTTTGCTGTTTCTTCCCTACAGACAAGCAGTGCAAGTCAGGGCCCTGCCGTCTGGATAACTCAGGTGAGGGCTGCGGGCATCTGTGGGGCTCTGCTGGGGGTTGAGCTGGCTATCCTGGGTCTGGGCCCCTCTCCTGGATGGACATCCCCCGTAAAATAAAAACAACCCCCTTTCAATCAAAAAAAGTAGACTCCCTTAAGCAGACACCTGTGGGAGGTTGCTAACCCTCCCCACTGAATGTGTATGTGGGAGATGGCCACCCAGCCTGGGGCCGTCCCCGCCTTCCCAGGAGCCCACTGACCAGAGCCCAGAGAGCTCCAGGCTGCACTGAGGTGACGGAGGGAAGGGCTGCTCCACAAAGTCCTCCTGGGCCTTCTCCTCTTCCTGCCGCAGAGCCCTCGGTCTGTTACTGCCTTCAAAGCTCTCTCAGACCACCTCCCAAGATCAAGGTCAGGTCTTGGCTTCTGGAGACCTGGGCTCTAGCCCAGGCTCTGCCCTAACTCTCTCTGTGACCAAACATCCCTCTCTGGGCCTCAGTTTCCCTATCTGCATAGTAGGCATATCGGACTAGACGGTCCCCAGGTTCCCTTTGGCTATATGACTCTTCCCTTCCCTTGAACACCTGCTGTGCCAGGTCCTGCCTCAGCCACCACTTCTCTAGGCGGGAACAGGCCATTCTCAGGGAAGAAATCACAGCCACCCCTCCCCCTCGGGTCCCGCCTCCTCCCTCAGGGCTCTGAGAACAGCAGATAGGAAGGAGCCCCAGCCACCCTTCTCCATGACACAGTACCACTCAGGGTTCCATGAATCCTCACCATGATCCAATGACGCAGGTAATGTCATCACCCCTGTTCCACAGATGAGAGAAGGCAGGCACAAAGAGATGATGCAACCAGCCCCACACACAGAACTAGAAAAGTGTTCGGTCCAAACAGCCTGGTCCTGGAGCTGAACTTGGAACCACCGTACCAGGCTGGCCCCCACCTCCTCAGATACCATCTCATTTTATCCTGACTGGACAACTATCGACTGGAAGGAGGTGGGACAGGGAGTATCATCCTCATTATATAGTAAAGTGAGACTCGGAGACAGAAGTGACTTGCTCCAGGTGAGAATGAGTTAGTGGCAGAGTCAAGACCAGCCAGGTCTCCAGACGCCAACTCGGCCTCTTTGAGGTCTGATAACGTAATTTCAAGCACTGGGAGAGTTTAGGATTCCCGCCCCCCTCCCCATTCCCCATCCCAGTGCACCAGCAACTCTCCCACCAGAGTTTGAGCAGAGGAGCAAAGATCTGCATCACCAGATCCCACTCAGATCTCTAACCCTTTTCATCCCACCCTGCAGTGCCTCAGCTGTGTCAGTAGGAGACTGGGGGACAGACCTAATGACCTCTGGAAGGGGAACTGGGGCTCTCCTTGGTCTCATCTCCACCTTCCTCCCTAATTTTGTGTATCAGTCAGCTCACTCTGCTCTTTTCATCTTATTTCTTTGTGTATCTCACGTTGCCCCTAAATCTCTGTGCCTCTGTTTTCCCTGCAGCCATGGGTCAGGGCCCCCTTTCTGCAGTCTGGTCCCTTCTACTGCTGCTCTGGTTCCTTGTTGGAGAAGGCTTTCCAGAGAGTCCAGGACTCCTCTCATCCATCAGCCACTGAACAGCTCTGCCGTCACCTCTGCCCAACATGAGGCTGTCAGCCACATGTATGCTTTAAGCGTGGCCAAGATCTGCGGTAATTCCATCTGTAGGGAACTCTGGGATTTTCTCTGGCAGCTGCCAGGCTTGCTAGCGGGAAGAGGAAAATGTAGGGACTGGGCCTCATCCAGGGGTCTAGGAGTAAGAGGTGGGGGGACTGCAGGACAGGTAACCACTCACTTGGAGATAGAAGATTAAAGTCGTTTGGAGGTGGGGCGATTGGGGAGAACAGTACTTGGCCATGGTATTTGCTGATACTACTCAAATGCTTCCCATGTACACCTGGACTGCTCCTATTCGCTCCTCCAGGAAGCCTTCTCTGGCCTCTCCACCCTGCTGGGTTGGGGCCCTGCCTCTGTGCTCCCAAAGGGCCATGGTCTCCCAAGTCCAACTGTGAGCTTATGAGGGCAGGGACGGCGTCCGAGGCACAGAGGTGGTGCCAGAAGATGTGTGGAAGTCAGAAAGGAACAAATACCTTGTGAATGCTGGTTCCTGTACTGCCCCTACCTTGGGCACCTTCAAGCTCTCCGGATGTCACTGTGTGGGAACAGGGTAGACTGGATCTCATTTTCTTGTCAGCAAAGATGTAATTTCTGCTCTGATGCATGAGTCCTAAGGTCCCTAAGAGGCTGGTCCCCAAGTTCCACCACCATGGGCCCTAAGGATAAGAGAGGACATGGAGGAAGTGATAGGCACACACTTTATTATCAGTCGGGGCTTTGGGGCCAAATCCTTGTGTGGCCTCCTGCTCTGGAAACTGGACCAGGAATCCTGAATTCCCAGTTGCCATCCCTGAGCCCCCAGGTAGGGACAGGCAAGACCAAGTCCCTGTAACAGCAGCCACAGAGGAAGGAAGAGAAGACAGGAAGTGTGGCAGTTCTGTTGGTACTACCTGCACTCTCCTCGCCGACAGCACTAACACTCAGCATCGGAGTTCAGTTCTGTCCCTCCAGGACTGCCCTTTGATCTTGACCCTTCTTAGAGTCCCTCCTCTGCAGGAATCAGGGGAGCGGAAAGCTCTGGATTTCCCTTAGAGGTTAGGGTACAGAGACAATGAGTACTCCCTCTGGTGTGTGAAGTATGTAGCGCTGAAGAGAGGATGTCCCAGGCTCTGAGGGCCAGTGGAGAGAGACTGAGTGGCCTGAGGGCCAACCACCACCTGGCCTGGCCATTCCATCCCGGTCTGGAGCTGCTGTGGCTGCAGCAGACCCCTGGGACTCACAGGGCCTGCACCAGCACGAGAAGGCTCATCACCAGAGCCATGGAGAAGAAGATGCCCAGGAAGAAACGGTCCATGACATGGGCCAGGCGCTTCCACTCCTCATGGCAGCGCTGGGCAGCCCTGTGTCTGTGGAAGGTGTTGGTGATGGTGGCTACGTGGCGCAGCAGGGCTTCCTGATGGCACAGACACCGAGGCTCATGGCAAGGGCCTGCTGGTGGGCCAGCTTCTCTGTCAGGAGGCTGGGGGCTGGGGGATGACTCAGGAGGTCTAGACTGCCCACAGGGCTCCCCTCGTTCCCGCACACACAGGCCCCGCGCCAGGCGTCCCAGCAGGAGGGTCCGAGCCCAGGCTGGCACTGGGCGGGCACTGGGACCACAGTAATGCAAGTTCATGATAAGGATGGTGAGCGCTGTGGAGAAGGTGACCATGGTCATGGTGGCCATGTAGTACTTTCCTGCAAGAGAGGGAAAGGGAACTGAGGCCCCAAACAAGAACTCAGGGGGCCTGAGCTCCCCAAATGCCTGAGCACAAGGAGGAATGAGCTCATTCCCCCATAAGGCTCGCAGGACCCTCCAAGCCCAATGGATGGAAGTGGGAAGGAGGTAAGGGCCAAGGGCTCCCTCTCCCGCATTCCCCCGTCAGGTTCTCAGAAGCTACCTGCTCCCTAATTGTTCCCCCCATTGCTGGAGGCTGGACTCACCCACAGTCCCGTGAAAGTCACGCTCTTAAATAGAACCAGCATGATCTGAAGCAAGTTATAACAGAACCTTCCTCATAGGTGTGTGTGCTGCTCCCTTGAGTTAATAAACGTCAAGTGTTTAGGAGACCGCCTGACACGCAGTGAGTACTTAGTATGGTTTGCCTGTGATTATAACACTGGGGATGTCGACCTTCCTCCATCAAGTCCTTGAGCAAAGACCAATTCTTTCCTCTGCCCCTTCTCCCTGGAAGGGGCCGACCTCTTCCCCCTCAATCTCAGAACGAGGCCGGACCCCAAGACGGTCGGCGGGGCCGCTCCGCTCACCCAGGCCGCTCCGGCTCCCACTCCTGCAACTGCGGACACCCGCGCACTTCAAACCCGGGTTGAGGGCGTCCTCTTCCGGCCCCCTCCCCCGCCACCCCAGGCCCTCAGAGCTCACCGATGAGCGGCACGCTCTCGGCCGGCGGCATGCTCTCGGCCAGGAGCAGCTGGAAGACCGTGAGCGCCAGCAGCACGGTGACGCCGAGCGACACCTTCTCGCCAGAGTCGGCGGGCAGGTGGAAGGCGAGAGGCGCCAGCAGCGAGATGAGCACGCAGGGCAGCAGCAGGTTGCACACGTAGGCGGCGGCGCGGCGGCGCAGCAGCAGCGTGAAGGTCACGTCCGGGTAGGGCTCGGAGCAGCAGCCGTAGGTGAGCACGCGCCGCCGGGCCGGCATGCCCAGCACACGCCACTCCACGTTCTCCACGAAGTCGGCCAGGCTGGCGGCGGCGCCGCGCGGCTGTACGTCCAGCTGGTGCCCGCCGTGCGTCCACGAGCCGAACGTCAGGCCGCAGCGCTGCGCGTCGAATGGGAAGGCCGACACGTCCACGCGGCACGAGCTGCGCGTGATGGCCGGCGCGTCCCAGCGCACTGCGCCGTCGTGCCGCAGGACCACGTTGGTGCTGGCTGAGGCTGGCGCCTGCGCATCCGCCCTGCGGGCAGGGGGTGGGGCTGCCTGAGGCGCCGTGGCCTGGGAGGTAAGGGCTACCCCTTGAAAGGGGTGCGCTTCCGGCCCGCTGGGGGCGGCACAGAGGGCAAAGGGAGCGGTAGAGAGGGCCCTCTGTGCCTTTGGAGGCCTAGCGGGGCCGGCGCCTGAAGGGCCCAGAACGAGACACAGACCTAGCTCAAAAGTTGGCGCGGGGCGCACGGTGGCTTTCCTTGAGTGTCATCTGCAAAGCTCCTAGAGGGGCCCTGCGGAAAATATGCGGAGCTATGTGTTGTCTGGGAAGCACAGAACTGGCTTAGGCGGCATAAAGGACTATAGAGGGCTAAGCCCTGAAGGAAATCCCTAGGCAGGCCCTGGGGTGCCCTGAGAAAAGGGTGGAGAGTGCCATAAAGAGGCACTTGTGTCCCAGAACCCCCTCTGCGAGAGATACAGAATTGGCCCTGGACCACACGGAGGAGTCCTAGGAGACACTCAGCCTGGGTTGGCTTGAGACAGCCTAAAGTGGAGGTGCTGTAAAGGGGCTGTGAGGTCCCTCCAGCAGGCCCTTGCCATGAGCCGGTGTGTGTGTGTGTGTGTGTGTGTGTGTGTGTGTGTGTGTGTGTGTGTGTGTGTGTGTGTGTGTGTGTGTGTGTGTGTGTGTGTGTGTGGTCAGGAAGCCCTACTGCACCATGCAGCCACAATTGCCAACACCTTCCTGGCAGCATAGAAGGGTCCTAGGGGAAAGCTTCTAGGGCACCAAAGGAGCCGGGTTCGATGTGGAGGATGGGGGACAAGTGCATCACCAGAGCCAAGGGCAACTCTAGGGAGGGGTAGGAGAGGGAAGGGGCCCAGGTAGGAAGTACTTGTTATAGAGTATGATGTCCGGTCGCCACACGAGACTGCTGGGGATGCGGATGGCATCCAGGCCACCATAGGCGTCAGGGTCCCATCGTAGGTAGGCATCTGTCCACTCCTGTCGGATCCACAGGTACAGGGTCAGCACCTGGTTCCGCTCATCCTAGTTGGGGGCAGAGAGTGGGCGTAGATGTGGACAGACGTCTGCACATACCCTGCCCTGTGTGTGCACACTGACCTACAGAGCTCTGGTCGGCACCCGCAAACCTGACTCACCCATACAGTTCGGTCCCCACCTAGCCTTGCTATGTGACCTTGGCAGGTCCTTCTCTTCTCTGGGCCTGAGTTTCCTCAGAAGTTACATGGGTGGTAATCTCTGCTAGGCATGGATTCAAGCGTGCAAAGCATTGGGCACACTGTGGGCACCCAACAGTTGGTAGCTGTTATTGTTGATAATGTTAATGTTTACAGGGAAGAATTGATTGGAGATTAATCCCAGTCTCCCAATCCCCCATTCCTTGACGCTGTCACCAGCACACTCCACGACTGTACGACAACCAACGCACCATGTCGATGATCTGGGACAACGTCACTTCCAGGGTCACGTTCAGAGCCTGGTCTGTGTCTGCCACAGGTCTCAGGGCACTGGTGTAGTTGGCAAAGAGGTCTCGGAACAGCTTGTGTGCCAGCCTGCCCTCAGCTCCGAAGCACTCTGGGGGACCAGTAAGAAAGGGTGTCCATCCGAGACCCTAGTCCAGGGGCCTCTGCTCACAACCTGTACCCTCCACAAGACTGAGGCCCTGTCAGCTGCTCCACTGTCTCACAGCTGTCTAACTGTCCCTGTTCTCTTGTCTCTCTACCTGTGGCTCTAGTTCCTCCCTGGCCTGCCTCCAAGGATAGATGAGGTGAAGGCCATAGTGTGAGTAGGTACTACCTTCTGAAGCAAGGCTGATGGGTTTCTTCCCCACCATTCCCTTCCCAACGACCTGGATTCTGCTTGCCCCACCACAAATGCTGGAGGGGCTGGGAATTCCCTGGCAGTCCAGTGGTTAAGATTCCACGCTTCCACTGCAGGGGGCACGGGTTCGATTCCTGGTTGGAGAACTAAGATCCTGCATGGCGTGTGATGTGGCCACAACAAAACAAAAAGAACAAATGCTGGAGGGGCCCAAACAGATGGCAAGAGTCCCAGTTCTCAACCAGGCATCCAGAACCCTGTTGCCCTGCCTCTTCCAGTCCCTCCAGCCTGTCTCTGTTTCTCTAGCTGCACTTCAGTTGATGTCTTCAAAGCTTCTGACACTATGGGCCCCTCCTTCCTGAAAACACACTCTTCCCCGGGTTTTGTGACACATCCCATTGTCCTCAGTCCTTTTTTTTTTCTCAGTCCTTGATTTAGGTATTGTTCCCCAGAATCTTGTCCTTTGCCCTTGTCTCCTTTTTTCTTCAGTCCAGATTTTTCTCCTGAGCTCCAGACCTGAATGTCCTAAACGTCCTGTAGGCACTTTAAACTGTGTAGGGCCAAAATATGAACTTCTTTCCTCCCACCACGTTCTTGTTTTCTTTTTTAAAAAATTTATTATTTATTTGGCTGTGCTGGGTCTTAGTTGCAGCACACGGGATCTTCGTTGTGGCGTGCGGGGTCATTTCACTTGTGGCGTGCGGAATCTTTAGTTGCGGCATGCAGGCTCTTAGTTGCGGCCTGTGGGATCTAGTTCCCTGATCAGGGATCGAACCCGGGCCCCCTGCATTGGGAGCGCGGAGTCTTAACTGCTAGACCACCAGGGAAGACCCTCCTCCCTCCATGTTCTGAAACCTGTTCCTTGTCCTGTGTTCCCCATCTCAGCAAACAGCACTCCCCGGTGACCTCAGCTGGAAATCTGGTAATTTGTCTCTCCCTTCTGCCCCTCCTCTTTGCAGCCCACTCTGTGCCCGCATCCTGTCAGTCATACTGCTGAATGCTCTTGAATGCTTCATCACCTCTCCAGCTCAGGCCCATCCTCCCCGCATATGGACCACGGCAGCAGCCGCCTCCTCCCTGCTCTCCCACCTCGGGCTCACCTCTCTAACCACCTGCCACACTTCCGAGAGATCAAGCTTTTAAACAAATGAATCTGACTAGACCAGTAGCTGCTTAAACCTGTTCAATGGCTCCCCAGGCCTGCTAGATAAAGCCCAAACTCACCCTTCGCGCTCTGGTCCCCCTGGCTTCCCCAGCCCTATCCCTGGGAGCTGCCCCATCAACTGCTCCCGCCCCAGTCAGGCAAGCCCCCTCTTGCCCTCTTCAGCTCCCCCTCCTCCACACTCCCCAGATAGTGCTTGCTCCCAGCACAGAAATGAAGAGAGAGCACGTGGAGAGAGGTTTGGGGAGCATGGGAACAGCAGCAACGCCCAGAGAGGCCAGGGCTGGTTTACTGAGCGTACCTGGCAGGAGTGGGAGCAGAAGCAGAAGGCCCAGACTGGAGACAGAGATGCTGAGGCTGAGGCGGTGGCTGCCGGGCCCCATGGCCTTGCCGCAGCCAGAGGAAGGGCAGGTCTCTGGACAGGAGCCTCCTGGCCTGACCTACGGCAGCATCAGGCCCTGCTGGCAAGGATGGTGTGGACAGTCCCTGCAGCTCAGAAGGAAGACTGGGATCTCTGTTGAGTCCAACTACCCTGCAGGGAGTCCTGCAGCCCTTCCAGTTCCTTGACCCTGCTATTTGTACCTGCCCTGGGATTTTAGTCCTTGGGCCTTGGCATCTACTGTTTCTCCTTTTCTTCTGGCCTCTGCCTCTGCCCTGTTCTTCGCCCCCCACCCCCTTTACCTCTCACTCAGCCTCTCTGTCTCAATTTCCTTCTAGCCGTCCCTCTGTAACTCTCTTGGTCTTTGCCTCCCTGACTCTGGTCTTCCTCTCTTCCTTTCTCCTGCCTCTATTTCAGCCCCCTTGACTTCCTCAAGCCCTTCCCCACACCTGACTCTGGGGGAGCCTGGCGCATTCTCAGCAAGACAGGGACTCCATCAGCCCTGAGCCTTCTGAGGCACAGAACAGCAGGCCGTGCCCCCTTTCCCTTTCATTAGCTTAATTACAGAGTTGGGACACCTGTGTCCATGGGAACAGAGCAACTGAAACTGACACCTCAGGTCACTGGGACCTGAATTATTCAAATTCTGTAAGGTAGCACCCACGCTCAGGCCCAACTTGGGGGATTGGAGGGTACAGAGATGCCAGGTCAGGATCTGCAAGAGACTGGGGGCTTAAAGGTGTGAGGGGACAGGGCCGGTGGATGGTAACTGTCCTCCCAGCTCTGTCATCATTACTGAATGCTTCAGGCTCCCTTTCATCTGTCAGCTGTGCCCTCAGTTAGGGACTGAACACATCTGTCTAGGCCAGGTGCTTTGTGCCAAGCAAGCTCTCCCCTCCTGGTGAGAGGGGTGCCAAGCCTTAGGCTGCTCCAGGTGGCCCCACAAAGCAGGAGATGCAGCCCGCATCCTCGCCATCCCACAGCCATCCCAGTCTGAGCCTCAGTATTCCCCCTTTGCTTAAACTTCACGGGCGGTATTGAGCCGCAGGGAAAACACAGCCTTTATTTATTTATTTTTTAACATATTTATTGGAGTATAATTGCTTTACAATGGTGTATTAGTTTCTGCTGTATAACAAAGTGAATCAGCTATACATATACATATATCCCCATATCTCCTCCCTCTTGCATCTCCCTCCCATATTCTTGCCTTCTTTATCAAAAATAAGGTGACCATATATGCGTGGGCTCTTCTCTGGGCTTTCTATCCTGTTCCATTGATCTATATTTCTGGGAAAACAGCCTTTTTTTTTTAAACATCTTTATTGGAGTATAATTGCTTTACAATGGTGTGTTAGTTTCTGCTGTAAAACAAAGTGAATCAGCCATACATATACATATATCCCCATATCTCCTCCCTCTTGCATCTCCCTCCCACCCTCCCTATCCCACCCCTCTAGGTGGTCACAAATCACAAGCTGATCTCCCTGAAGACAAAGCCTTTAGAGTTACTTTCAGCTCTGTCCTATGAGCTGTCTGACCTGGGTAAGATACTGAAACTCTCTGTGTTTCAGTTTTATCAAACAGGTTAGTGGGATTAACAGTCCTCACCTAAATAGTTGTGGTAAGAATTAAATGAGACAATGCAAGTACCTGATAATGCAAGGCAACTACCTGGTACATTGACAAATGCACAGCAATCAACAGTATTTGCACTATGGTCCTAGTGAGTTAGTCAGTCAAGATATCTTCAGAAACACACATTTAGATTCATAAGCCCCAGCCCCCGGCAAATACCATTCTTCCTTCTGTCTCTATGAAATCATGTCAGTATTTGTCTTTTTTTTGGCTGCGCTGTGCAGCCCACAGGATCTTAGTTCCCTGACCAGGGATCGAACCTGTGCCCAGTGCAGTGGAAGCACAGAGTCCTAACCACTGGACCACCAGGGAAATCCCAGTATTTGTCTTTTTCTGCCTGGCTTATTTCACTTCATATAATGTCCTAAAGTTTCATCCATGTTGTAGTATATGTCAGAATTTCCTTCCTTTTTAAGGCTGAATAACATTCTATTGTATGTATATACCACATTTTGCTTATCCATTCATCTCTTGATGGGCACTTGGGTTGCTTTCACATTTCAGTTATTGTGAATAATGCTGCTATGGACATGGATGTACAAATATCCTTTCAAGATTCTGCTTTCAGTTCTTTTGGATATATACCCAGAAGTGGAATTGCTGGATCATATGGTAATTGTTTTTAATTTTTTTTTTTTTTTTTTTTTAATTTTTTTTTTTTTTTTTTCGGTATGCGGGCCTCTCACTGTTGTGGCCTCTCCCGTTGCGGAGCACAGGCTCCGGATGCGCAGGCTCAGCGGCCGTGGCCCACCGGCCCAGCCGCTCCAGGGCATGTGGGATCCTCCCTGACCGGGGCACGAACCCGTGTCCCCTGCATCGGCAGGCAGACTCTCAACTGCTGCGCCACCAGGGAAGCCCCTGTTTTTAATTTTTTGAAGAATTGCCATACTGTTTTCCACAGCGGACATACCTTTTTATTGAATACATTCCCACCAACAATGCACAAGGCTTCCAATTTCTCCACATCGTCACCAACATCTTTTACTTTGTTTTCTTTGATAATGGCCATCCTAATGCATATGAGGTGGTATCTGGTTCATAGTTTTGATTTGTATCTCCCTAATGATTAGCGATGTTGAGCATCTTTTTACGTGCTTATTGGCCATTTGTATATCCTCGTTGGAGAAATGTCCGTTCAAGTCCTTTGTTCATTTTTAAATTGATTTTTTTTCTCTTTATGTTGTTGAGTTCTAGGAGTCCTCTATATATTCTGGATATTAATCCCTTATCAGATAAATCATTTGCAAATGTTTCTCCCATTCTCTAGGTTGCCTTTTTACTCAGTGTCTTTAGAATGAACAAAATTAAAAATTCTTCATGTAGTTCATTTTGTCTATTTTTTTCTTTTGTTGCTTGTGCCTTTGGTGTCATATCCAAGAAATCATTACCAAATCCAATGTTGTTAAGATTTTACCCTCTATTTTCTTCTAAGAGTTTTATAATTTTATTTATTTAAATATTTACTTATTTATTTGGCTGTGCCGGGTCTTAGTTGTGGCATGTGGGATCTTCGCTGCTGCATGCAGGATCTTTTAGTTGCGATTTGTGGGCTCCTGTAGTTGCAGCATGTGGAATCTAGTTCCCTGACCAGGGATTGAAACCAGGCTCCCTGCATTGGGAGTCTTAACCACTGGACGACCAGGGGAGTCCCTAAGAGTTTTATAATTTTAGGTCTTACATTTAAGTCTTTGATCTAATTTGACTTAGTTTTTCTATGTGGTGTTAGAGTCTGATGAAATATATAAATAGAAGGTGGTATGTCCATACAATCAAGTACCATATGGCCATAAGATGGCATGAAGTACCGATGTATGCTACAACATGGATGAACCTTGAAAGTATTATGCTAAGGGAAAGAATCCAGTTACAAAAGGTCACATATTGTGTGATTCCATTTATATGAAATGTCCAGGACAGGCAAATCTATAGAGATAGGAAGTAGATTAGTGGTTGTGTAGGTCTGGGAAAGTTGGGGAATTATGGCTGAAAGCTATGGCGTTTCTTTTTAGGAGGATGAAAATGTTCTAAAATTGATTGTGTGGTGATGGCTGCACAACTCTGTGAATATAGCGAAACTAATTGTACGCATTAAATGCGTAATTGTATGGCATGTGAATTCTATCTCAATAAAGATGTTATCAAAAATATTGGGGGGGCTTCCCTGGTGGCGCAGTGGTTGAGAGTCCGCCTGCTGATGCAGGGGACACAGGTTCGTGCCCCGGTCCGGGAGGATCCCACATGCCGTGGAACGGCTGGGCCCGTGAGCCATGGCTGCTGAGCCTGAGCATCCGGAGCCTGTGCTCCACAACGGGAGAGAGGCCACAGCAGTGAGAGGCCCGCGTACAGCAAAAAAAAAAAAAAAAAAAAAAAAAATATTGGGACTTCCCTGATGGTCCAGTGGTTAGGACTCTGAGATCCCAGTGCGGGGGGCCCGGGTTTGACCCCTGGTCGGGGAACTGGATCCCACATGCTGCAACTAAGGATCCCTCGTGCCTCAGCTAAGACCCTGCACAGCCAAATAAATTAATATTAAAAAAATCATAATCCATCATGAATGAGTTAGCTGAAACAAAAACACTCATAGAAACAAGCAAGAGATCACAGATATTGGACATATTAATGATAATTTGAGTAGCTAATATATTTTGGGCAGTGCTCTAAGCACTTTAACATATATTAATCCATAATTCTCACAACACCCTATGAAGTAAATACTATTATTGATTCCATTTTACAAATGAGGTAACTGAGGCACAGGAAATAACTTAGCCAAGATTCCATAGGATATTCCAGTCGACCCAGGATTTGAACATAATTGGGGTAAACAGTCCATCCCTACACTACATTATACTACAATTATACTGCCTCTTTTAAAAACAAAATATTAAGTATATGTAATATGATTTAAGAAATAAATGAGGACTGAAAAACGAAAACAAGAGGACTATCAAGAATGAGTAGGTAGGGACTTTTCCCTGGTGGTCCAGTGGCTAAGTCTCTGTGCTCCCAATGCAGGGGGCCCAGGTTTGATCCCTGGTCAGTGAACTAGATGCCACATGCTGCAACTAAGATTTCACATGCCGCAACTAAAGATCCCGCCATGCGGGAAGCCGCATGCCATGCGGGAAGCCGCATGCCTTGCGGGAAGCCGCATGCCATGCGGGAAGCCGCAGGCCATGCGGGAAGCCGCATGCCATGCGGGAAGCCGCAGGCCATGCGGGAAGCCGCATGCCATGCGGGAAGCCGCATGCCATGCGGCACGGCCAAAAAACCAAACCAAAACCAAAAAAACAAAACAAAAACAAAGGAGGAAGACAAGACTTAAGAGTGAGTGGCAGGGCTTCTCTGGTGGTGCCGTGGTTGGGAATCCACCTGCCAATGCAGGGGACACGGGTTCGAGCCCTGGTCCAGGAAGATCCCACATGCCGCAGAGAAACTAAGCCTGTGTGCCACAACTACTGAAGCCCGCGCGCCTAGAGCCCGTGCTCCACAAGAGAAGCCACTGCAATGAGAAGCCCACACACCGCAACCAAGAGTAACCCCCCCACCGTAACTACAGAAAGCCCACATGCAGCAACAAAGACCCAACACAGCCAAAAATAAAATAAATAAATTAAAAAAAAAAAAAGAGTGGCAGATGTTGTAGGGATGGGTGTCGGAGTAAAAGATGCATTTTTCTTTCCGTACCATTTTCTTCAGCAGTTATTCAATCTTTTGGGGGCACAAGGTTGTCTTACCCTCAAATTACATTTAAAAGCAACATTTTGCAGAATACCTTTAGGCCAAAATAAAGGCTAAATTCAAGAGTGCTTCAAAACACATGGAAATATCACATACATAGAATAGACTGGAGAGTTACAGAAAAATTGGTATGTTTACCTGAAAAAATGGTGAAATATTTCTTATAACATATTTAGTGTGTTTTAGGGTAAAAATGTTAATTTGAAAAAAATAATTCTAAAAGTTGGTGGGGGGGCTTCCCTGGTGGTGCAGTGGTTAAGAATCCGCCTGCCAATGCAAGGGACACAGGTTTGAGCCCTGGTCTGGGAAGATCCTACATGCTGCAGGGTAACTAGGCCCATGCGCCACAACTACTGAGCCTGTGCTCTAGAGCCACAACTACTGAGCCCACGCGCCTAGAGCCCGTGCTCCGCAACGAGAGAGGCCACTGCAGTGAGAAGCCCGCACATGGCAACGAGGAGTGGCCCCCGCTCGCCGCAACTAAAGAAAGCCGCGCACAGCAACAAAGCAGTAAAGTAGCCAAAAATAAATTTATTTTAAAATAAAGTTGGTGGGTTATTTTTAAAAAGCCATTTTGGAAAAAAAAAAGTACCTGAACAACAACTGATTTTAGTCTCTATTTTGAAAATACTGAATCATCACATATAAAAAGATAAGGAATGTGCGATGATGAAACAGTGAATCTTGGTCATGATTATTAGGTGGAAGGTTGATGGAAGCTTTAGAAAGGGTGAATCAGGCTGACAACACCTGAATCAATAATCTTAACATCACTAAAAGTAGAACAGCAAGACAGTGTCTTCCGTAGTGATGAAACACAGCACTACCTATGAGAAGGACCCTGAATCTAATCAAGTCTCTAGATCTAACCAGTGGTATACAGCAAGTAAGGGAGGTAGAGGCACAAGCAGCCAAATCTAGAAGCCCCTGGCCCTCTATGCTAAAGGATGAATGTCCCAGTACTTCATCAAATAAAGGGCATTTAAAAAAGGAGAGAGGAGAACTGTTAATAGGTTAAAAGAGATTTAAGAGACTTATCAGCCAAATGCAAAGTGTGGACACTGTTTAGATCCTGATTTAATTTAAACAGATCAACTGTAGTAAGATTTTACTTTTGAGACAACTGGGGAATTCGAAAATGCAGAGAGTATTAGTTAATATTTTGGAATTACTGTTAATTTTGTTAGGTACGACAATGGTATTGTGATTATATTTATAAAAATTTATCTTAGAAATGCTTAGGTATTGATGAAATGATGATCTCCCTTAGAAATACCATAGTGAGGGACTTCCCTGGTGGCACAGTGGTTAAGAATCCGCCTGCCAATGCAGGGGACACGGGTTCAAGCCCTGGTCCGGGAAGATCCCACATGCTGCAGAGCAACTAAGCCCGGTCGCCACAACTACTGAGCCTGCACTCTAGAGCCCGCAAGCCACAACTACTGAAGCCCACGTGCCTAGAGCCCGCGCTCCGCAGCAAGAAAAGCCACCGCAATGAGAAGCCCACACACCACAATGAAGAGTAGCCCCCACTCACTGCAACTAGAGAAAGCCCACGCACAGCAACAAAGACCCAATGCAGTCAAAATAAATTAAAAAAAAAAAAAAAAGAAAGAAATACCATGGTGGGTGCGTGGGTAGGAATAAGAATGGGGGTAAAGATTAAATAAGATTGAAAAACTGAGACATTTTATTTTTGCATGGGTGAAAATTTCTACAATAAAAGATTTTTAAAAACCCTTAGGAAAGCATAAGAAATGAATGTTTAAAGCAGAAATGAATATATTACAATACAGAACTCCAATAAAACTGTTAAGTCTGAGAGCTGGTTCTCTGAAAGACAACAAATTTAAAAAATCTGAAGTAATTTCCTGGAAATACAAAGTAACAAAACGAGTCAAACATCTAAAAAAGACCAGCTACACCTGCAGGTCTTGGCTCTAATCCAACATTTAATCTCCAGACCTCTATTAACTTTGATTTTGGCATTATTCCAGCATTCTGCTGAGGAAATACTTTGAACATTGTATGAAGTTGTGGATTCCACAGATCTGTTGAGTTTTGAGACAACTGGTTCTTATTTTTATATTTTTGAGAAACTTAAATTTTTAAAAATATGTTTCAATGCGATTTTGAAACATAGAAGAGACTGCTTATCATCTTTATTGTTCACTTTAAGTCTATTCTCTGTGATGCAAATAGCTGCTGTGATAAATATTTGACTTAGAGGGTTTTTTTTGTCTTTTTTTTTTTTTAAAAGAAATACCTGTCCTAAGAGGAAATACTGCCCATATTCACAGTGCTTAACATTTCTAAAGGCAAACCACTTCTAAAGCACTCACTTTTCACAAAACACCTCTGGTGAGGAACACAGAACAAATTCTTTGCTCTAAGTCCAGCAAATGCTCCGTGACTCACTTGCTCAGGTTCACAGTCAGTCAGTAATGGTGGGAGATTCCCAGCTGAGTAACCCTTATCCTCAGGGGCCCAAATTAAAGGGAAGCCCCAGCCACTGCTTGCTCATCTCATCGACGTCCCAGAAATCTTTGGCCTAATCCTCATTGGAAATTGCTCATAGCTTCAATTTAACACAACCAACCAACCAACCTACTCATCAGCCTCATTTGATCCCTCTCAAGCACAGCTCTGTGAAGCAGCAACATCAGGGATCATTATCTCTTTTACACAATGGAAGCTGAAAGATGAAGTGCCAAGGTTTAAAAACAAAAACCCCAGAGCAGAGAGGCTTTGAATACTAAGTATATACCACTGGGCAATTTGAAACCCTGCCCCATTCCCCACTAGGAATCCAAGCGCATAAAAATAAATGTATAGCAGTCAGGATCCATCAATAATCTCAACCCCCTCACCCCAAAATTGACTCTTATAAACCTAGCCTTTGATCTAGTCTGCAACTATTCTCTCATTAACCCACGGTCAGTCTCTCTTTAGAGTACAAATTAAACAAGGCCACCATAAAGCTCCTTGGGACAAGAAGGCTCAAAACCACAAAAGGAAAGCCAATACCAGGAATGCTATAAACATTTCATTTTATTTTTTTTAAGAAAGTAGCTTCAGAAAAAGAGGAAAATAATCTAGGTCATATATATATATATATATATATATATATATATATATATATACACACTTTTTAATAAAATCCTTTCTGTAATCTTCATGCATGAAGACCCAGGGAGGCATGCCATGTTGTCTGTGACAGCCCTCACACCACAGTCTCAGACCGTTACCTGGGGCTCCCCACAGCTGTGGGCAGCAGTGTAGCAAAAGCCCCCTGCCTCCCCCTGAAGCCCAGATCCTTGCCTGCCTCAGTGATGGTTTCACCATCTGGGACTGTAAATGGAGGGTGGGAAATGCTCTGGGCTAAAGTGGGAGGGACAGGGAGGGCTACCCAACCTGCCATGTTTCATCCAAACTCTTCAGGCAAATCCAGACAGGAGGCCTAGCAAGATGACTGAAAACCAGGCACCAAACTGAATTCTGGGAGTTTCCCAGAGATGTGTGATCTGGTACCAAGAGCTCCTGCACGGGGAAGGTTTGGTGTTCACAGAACGTTCAAGGCAGGAAGAACAATCAAGCCTTGAAGCCCCACCCCTCGATGGCAGGCACTCACTTCTACCCTAAATGGGTCAGAAAGACCCTGTTCTGCTTCCTAATTCAGTCCAACTCTCTTCTGACGCCAAAAGTCAGTGTTAATCAACAATCTACTTCAGAGACAGATTCTCCTTCCTTCTGTGGATAGTTCACTTAAGGGAGGACAGTCCTAGGTCAACACATTTGTCCCATCACCTGTCCCACTCCTTCTAAAGAGTCCTAGTATAAAAGGGCAGGAGTAGGAGTAGGGTAGCAGTTTGGCATCGAGTCACAAGATCCAGAATGGCTGAGGGAGGAAAAGCATTCCCTGGTTCTCAGGGGGTGCGGGAATTCTGCCAAAGGTGCTTTACCGACGCTTTACTGACCATTTACAAAAAGAAAGGGAAAAAAAAAAAAGAATAGTCTTGAGGATGGTAAAAAAGAGACTTGGATCCTTTTTTGGGGGTTCCAAAAGCCCTTATGCTGTGTTTAGTATTAAGAAAGCCGTGAACAACTGGAGGCTGCTGCTTGGGCAGCAGGAAGGGAGGGTGGATTCCATGGCCAACCCAGAGAATGGCAAATGGTGCCAATCAACTCAGCGTAGGGGACCTCTGCGCAGTGAGTGTGAATCGGCATGTGAGTGTGGTGCGTGGAGGCTGGGGCTCACTGGCTCCCCACAGTCAGTTCCCGCAGGTAGGACTGTGTGAGACTGCGCAGTTCCTCCAAGGCATAGTCCTCAGGCATGGGGAGCCGGCCAATGTGGGGAGCCAACAGGCGCAAAGGGACTCGCTGAGGGTCTGGCGTTGAGTCGGAGGTTGCATCAGGGGCATGCTGAAGGCTCAGTACCACCCGCAGCAGGTTGGCTACACGTTTGGCCATGTCTGGAGAAAGAGAGCAGAGTAAGCACCAAAGAACTGGGGGTGAGATGTGGGTATAATGATCATAAAGACAGGCAATGAGCAGGCAGGAAGGGGGAGGAGGCGAGAGGCTGACCTGACTGAGCCAGGCGATCCTTGGCATTGTAACACTGGATCTGCTCTATCCGGTTGCACAGTGAGGTCACTTTGGTATGTAACTGCTCTAGCTCATAACCTGAGCAATCCACCTACAAAGAAGCAGAGGAACCAATTAGGCCAAGAGGAGCTCCCATCACTCCAATCCTACCCACAGACTGACTATGCAACACTCTGAAACAAGAGTGAGGTGAGGGAGGGGAAAACCCAAGAAGCTGGCCGGCAGTGCCATGTCACCACCATCCAGTCTAGTCGCTGAGGATAAGATGAGACCTTAGCAATTATACATAACAGGAAAACAATATAGTGTACAGGGCCTAGGATTGGGCAAGTCTTGAAATCACCATTCGTGAACCATGTAACTATTAGGCTTTAACACTGCACCAAAAATCTACATAAATCTGGGTTCACAAACATGGTATTGATTTCTTAAGAGCACACAGTGAGAGGTGGAGCCCAAGCCAGCACTTAATTTAAGTCTCCTGACTCCAACTAAGAATCAGCATTTAATTATGCAGATAGTAACAGGAATTGTGGCTTTGTTAACAACAGAAATCAATTACTTTCATGCCAAATGTTATGTGAAACATCCTCACCAAATCTCTGACCTTACTTTATCTCTCAACCCTAAGCTTCTCATTTAAAACTAGGGGAAAAGATGAGAACAAGGGGAGGAGACTGACTATGGACAAGGCTTAGGAATGTCCATTGTACACACTACTTGGCAATAAGCACCAAAAAACGTTTTAAAGTTTTGATAGAGCTGTCATAGTAACTACATCAAATTAGCTTCATCAAAATATCCCTCCTGGGCTTCCCTGGTGGCGCAGTGGTTGAAAGTCCGCCTGCCGATGCAGAGGGACACGGGTTCGTGCCCCAGTCCGGGAGGATCCCACATGCTGTGGAACGGCTGGGCCCGTAAGCCATGGCCGCTGAGCCTGCACATCCGGAGCCTGTGCTCTGCAACGGTTGCGGCCACAACAGCGAGAGGCCCGCGTACCGCAAAAAAAAAAAAAAAAAATCCCTCCTACACTGACAGTGCTATCTCTGTCAATGAGTTTTTTAAGTCGTTGCTCAAGTCTTTGGAGGTCGCTATGGCTCTGTGGGCCAGGGAAAGGGGAAACTAGGCCGTGGTTTAAGGAACTCAGGCACCTGCTGTATATGATGGAGCATTTCGATGACCCGAATGTAGTCCAGGTAAACAAGCCCAGATGTCTCCCAGTCCTGGATTAGGCTGCTGCGCTCCGGGGGTGCCAGGTCTTCCAAGAACCCCTTCAGGTAGTCATAGTTCTCGTTAATAATGGCATCTGAAGAAACAAAACATTGACCAAAAGTGCACAAAGGAAGGACATGGAAGAAAGATCTAAGACAGGAAGAAAGGGAAAATTATGTTGGGTCAGACTTGAGAATTACAGTAGATATTTTGAAATTCTCTTAAGAAAACTGTGAAGAATTTCTAGCTTCAGTTTCCCAAACAGATATTTCTGGTGTTGCTGAATAAAACTCCCTAAATAAACAAAGAGTTTAACATAATTAGTGAACATCAAGAATATTCCTGGCAAATGGGAATGTAACAATATTGCTGTTGACCCCGCCCCTCACCCTTACCAAGCATCTTCTGCACAGAGAGCTTTTACAAAGTGTGATCTGATTCAAGTCTGCCATACCCTGTTCTGATCATCATTTCTGGCCTGACTCATCATGGGCTCAGAGACTGGAAGAATTGGGGGTAATTCCAGGAGACACAGGCCCTAGTCTGAAGCACTCACCAGAAGCTAAGTGCTGGATGACGAGTTTGTGGCAGCGGTTCCAGTGCCCCGCTTTAAATAAATAGAGGGCCTCCAAGTGCCTGTCGGATTCCATGTGTGCTCGCACTGCTTTGGCCTCATGAATCCACTCAGCAGGCACACAAAGCTTCTCGGTCAGGAAAATCTCCTTAGCCCATGATTCAGGGGTCTCCAACAGTTGGCAGTGCCGCGTAAGCAGCTCTCGAACAGCCTTCTCACGCATGCTATAGGAGGAAAGGTCAGCTGGGATAAATCTTATTCTCACTGATGGAGAAGGCTGCCTCAGACAGCTCAGTGGCCCGTGAGGCAGTCTCTTAAACTGCAGGTCCTGACCCTTAGCGGATCACCTCAAACTTCATTTAAAAAGCTATCACACCAGCATTAATTTTTAAAATGAAACAGAATAGAAGCATTCTGTAAAAACATTATATTTTCAAGGTCAAAAAAGTCTGAAAACGAATACTCTTGGGAAGGTTGCCCACTACCCTGAAAAGGTTTTCTCCTGACTCGGCTCATTTCTTTCCTTTTTAAAAATTTTATTGGAGTACAGTTGATTTACAATGTTGTGTTAGTTTCAGGTGTACAGCAAAGTGATTCAGTTATACATGTACATATATTCATTCTTTTTTAGATTTTTTTCTCATATAGGTTATCACAGAATATTGAGTAGAGTTCCCTGTTCTCTATAGTAGGTCCTTGTTGTTTATCGATCTTATATATAGTAGTGTGTGTGTGTTCATCTCAGTAGGCTCATTTCTTTGTTTCCTTTCTCTAACAGGAGATGAAGGACTGGGATAGGGGAATTCTAGATCCCCCAAGCACTCTGCAGTTTATTCCTAACCTCCTCCCTGCCCTCTCTCTTACGTGGTCAATGCAAGAAAACAAAGTAGTTTTTAAACATAAGGTCTCTTCCAGGTCGTTTTTTCCCTTAAAAGTCATCAGCCTTCCTAATTCATTTTCTCTTTACTGCTAGACTTAGGCTAAACTCAATCTTTCTGCTCTCAAGGCCACTTAAATAGAGTCCTTCTGTGTCTGGGCCAAAGGATCAGTCATTTTAATTTCAGATCAAAGCTATTCTCCTCATCTTAGATTCTTTTCTCAACTCCTAGCTTTTTCAAAGGACTCCCAATCTCATGACAACTGCCTCCTTTTTTCCTCCCCTTTAGGAAATAGGATCTGCTTTCCCACAGCCAATCATCAATCATCCCATCAGCCAGCCTTTTACCATGTGAAATTCTCCATGAGTGTGTTTAAATAAACTCAGAGGAAAATTCTGGGGTCATTTTGTTTCCTGGTAAGGAGCAAGAGGAAAGAGAAATTCCTTAAAAGTAAGGTTGTGCTGGATGCTTTACACTTTTAATTCCACAGTCACCTTTGAATAGAGATTAATATTTTAAAAAACTGAGGTCTACAGAGTGTCTTTACTCTAAGTCAAAAGTGAAGTAAGCTCTACCTTAGGTCAAAGTGAGTACATGGTGGAGCCAGAATTTAGAAAGCTCTGACTACAAAACAACTTCTTTCCATACCCTAAGACATGACAGATAGAATAGTACAATGATTAAGAGCACAGACTCTGGGTGTCTTGAGTTGAAAGGCTCACTCTGCCATTTAGTAGCTATGTGACCTTGAACAAAAGTTACCTAATCTCTCTATCCCTTGGGTTGCTCATCTATAAAATAGACAGTAAGAGTGTCTCATAGGTTCATTATGAGCATTCAGTGAGTTAATATATTTAAAGTACTTGCAAGAGTGTATAAAGATATATAAAAGCATTATATAACAAAGTATTATATAAATGTTTTTGTTCTTAGTGTTATGCCATGCTGCTACCATTAACAAAAAACCTCCAACTTCATCTCATTCAAAGCATGGAACAGAGATGTTTCTCTGGTTTTTGTTCAGCACAAAGAACCAAAACATTACACATCTAAGCAAGATTGTATTGGTAAATAGGTAAATACAACACTATCAAACTTGAGGGATAGGGGTGGGTGGATGGAAAGGGAAGGGCCAGTAAAGAGAAAGTAGGGGCCCTCCCTGCCAACCATTACTCCACAGATCCAACTCGGACAGCACTATTTCTGCATAATTCTAAACATGCCACATTCAAGTAATTTGTGCCTAGTTAATGGGGTTTCTCCACCCGGGCATATCTTTCCTTCCCACTTAATTATTTCCTATACCAATTTTACACATACTTTGAATCTTATCTCTAGAGAGACTCAGAGATTCTGCAGTTCACAGAGATCTCTTCTCCCTTCTCGGACTACTGGGAGGCCTTATGATAAATAGCACGATTTGGCACTTAATCAAAGGCAATCTTCTTTCTAACGTGTTCACATGAATACAGAGACAGTCTGGGCTGCAGCTTGAACTGTCTTAAGGTTTATCACAAGGCTGGACCCAAAAATACATTCTAAACACTTACTTGCTGAACTGAACCCTAAGAGACTGATTCCTTTGGCATTGCCCTGTAGCGCTGGATGCAACCAGTGTGTTTGATGGCTTCTTACTCACCTTGAGTTGTCAATGTGCAGGAGGACAAAGATGGCCCACTCCCAGAGCCCCTCACTTTCCAGCTGGCCAGCATAACTGGCCTGCAGCACACCCTCACACTGCTCTGAGAGATGGGTGTAGTTAAGAGCCCGCAGCACCTCCCACAAGTGCCAGCTTAGACGGTAGTCCAAAGGATCTGCTGTTATGCTTCGAGGCTCCAGCAGCTGGTTGAGATCATAATGTCTGCAAAGGAGAATGTGCTGAGAGTTACCAAACCCAGCTAGCAGCCCACCTGTACTGGACGAGTCAACTGTCTCAGCTACAGCTTACAAAACAATAAAGGCAGGCAGCCGGGAGCAGAAGCATCATAAGCCTTATAGTCTTCCTCCTCTAGGTTCAGCCACATTACCGATCTACCAAAAACCAAGGCACCTCGTCTTCGGTGGCTCTTCTACCAGGTGTGCTGGTAGTTGTTTGGTCTATTTTTACCATCCTGGTACAGGGAGTCTTCACAACTCTCTCCCTTCCATTCTTTCACTGTAGTATCAATTACTTTTCTTAACAATTTTGAAAATACACGTTAATTCAAAAAGAGACATGTACCACAATGTTCACTGCAGCACTATTTACAATTGCCAGGACATGGAACCAACCTAAATGTCCATCAACAGATGAATGGATAAAGAAATTAGCTAGTGGGAAGCAGTCGCATAGCACAGGGAGATCAGCTCGGTGCCCTGCAATGACCTAGAGGTGTGGGATAGGGAGGATGGGAGGGAGGGAGACGCAAGAGGGAGGGGATATGGGGACATATGTATGCATATGGCTGATTCACTTTGTTGTACAACAGAAATTAACACAGTATTGTGAAGCCATTAGACTCCAATAAAGATCAAAAAATATATATAGTATCTTTCAGGTTGTTTTACTATCTGAAGTTGCTGGAATGCTACTTCACCTGTTTGTTTGAACAGCTAACTAGTCTTCTTTGTTGTTGTTTTATGTTCTTAGCTTCCAAGTCCCAGACCATAAGAACAGTAAGAACTAAGATCCCACACCTAAAAGTTTTAAAGACCTGGGCCTTGATTATCAACCAAAACTTTTCCCTTTCACCTCAGATCCCAGACATTTTACAAGTTCCTAACACCTCCCCAAGTAATGAGTAGTTTTTCTTGACCGGTGCTGTCAAACTGAACTCTGTGTGATGATGGAAATGTTCTATAATCTGCCTTGACCAATAAGATAGCCACTAGCCACATTAAACACTTGAAATATGGCTAGTGTGAATAAGTAATTATATTTAAAAACTAATTTAAAGTAGTATTATGAGAATAGCGGCCATTATACAGTGCAGTTCCTTACAGTTTATGTAAGGGTTTTAGTCATAGCAATTCTGCCTTACATGAGAAGAACACTTTATTATCTCATTCAGGCTTTGGTTTCTCTATTTCTGACACTTTGAGATATATGCTTTTCTTCCTCTTCCTTTTTTCTTTTTTTTTGACATTAAAAAAATTGACATACAGGGCTTCCCCTGGTGGCGCAGTGTCCGCCTGTCGATGCGGGGGACAGGGGTTCGTGCCCCGGTCCGGGAGGATCCCACATGCCACGGAGCGGCTGGGCCCGTGAGCCATGGCCACTGGGCCTGTGCGTTCGGGGCCTGTGCTCCGCGACGGGAGGGGCTGCGGTGGTGGGAGGCCCGCGTACCGCAAAAATAAATAAATAAATAAATAAGAAAATTTGACATACAATAAACTGTACATATTTAGAATGTACAATTTTCATAAGTTTAAACATATATATACACCTGTGAAACTACCACCAAGGTCAAGATAACAAGCATACCCATCACCTCCAAAAGTTTCCTTAAGTCCCTCTGTGATCCCTCTCTCCTGCCCCTCCCTACACCTACCCTTCCCAGGCAACCACTGATCTTTCTATCATTATAGATTAGTTTGCATTTTCCAGAGTTTTACATAAATTAGAATCAAGCAGTAGGTACATTTTTGGGGGTATTTTTTTTTTCTCACCGCTTCAAAAATAAGTAAAAGTATTTTGTGATTCACCATGCTGTTGCATTTTATCAACAGTTCATTCTTTCTTACTGCTGAGATAGTATTCCATTGAATAGATGTACCACAATTTGCTTATCTAATCCCTGTTGATGGAAATTTGGGTTGTTTCCTGTTTTGGACCTTTACAAATAAAGCTGCTATCAACATATAAATAGACATATGTTTTCATTCCTCTTGGGTAAATACCTAGGAGTGGAATGGCTGGATCATATGTATGTAGCCATATGTTTAACTTTTTAAGCCGCCAAACTGTTTTTCCAAGTGCCAGTATTATTTTACATTTTCCCCCAGCAGGGTTGAGAATTCCAAATGCTCCGCTTCCATGATGACATTTGGTGCAGGTGTCTTAATTTTTAGCTATTCTAATAGATGGGTAGTGGCATCCCATGACGGCTTTAATTTGCATGTCCCTGATGTCTACTGATAAAAACTTTTCATGGGCTTTATATGTCCGTCCTCTTTGGGGAAGCATCCCTTTAAATATTTTCCCCAATTTTTAAATTGGATCGTTTTCTTATTATTGAGTTCAGAGAATTCTTTACATGCTCTGGATAAAAGTCCTTTAACAGATATATGAATTGCAAGTATCTTCTCCCAATTTGTGGCTCATCTTTTCATTCTCTTAACAGTCTGTCTAATGAGTAGTAGTTTTTAATTTTGTTAAAGTCCAATTTATCAATTTTTTCTTTTATGGATATGTTTGGTATCTAAGAAATCTTTGCCTAACCCACAGTTGCAAAGGTTTTCTTCTAAGAGGTTATTGTTTTAAGTTTGACATTTAGGTTTATGATTCATTTTGAGCTAGTTGACTAATTGAGATAACCAATGAAACCGAAAGCTGGAGACAGACTAATCAAGAGAAAAAGAGAGAAGACACAAATACCAGTATCATGGAAGAAAGAGACACAGCCACACATCCTACAGACATTAAAAAAGAATAAGGGGGCTTCCCTGGTGGCGCAGTGGTTAAGAGTTCGCCTGCTAATGCAGGGGACATGGGTTTGAGCCCTGGTTCGGGAGGATCCCACATGCCGCGCAGCAGCTAAGCCCGTGTGCCACGACTACTGAGCCTGTGCTCTGGCGCCCGCGAGCCACAACTACTGAGCCCACGTGCCGCAACTACTGAAGCCTGTGCGCCTAGAGCCTGTGCTCTGCAACGAGAGAGGCCACCGCAATGAGAAGCTCGTGCGCCGCAATGAAGAGTAGCCCCCGCTTGCTGCAACTAGAGAAAGCCCGCGTGCAGCAACAAAGACCCAATGCAGCCAAAAATGAATAAATAATTTTAAAAAACGAATAAGGAGGGACTTCCCTGGTGGCTCAGTGGTTAGAATCTGCCTGCTAATGCAGTGGACACGGGTTCGACCCCTGGTCCAGGAAGGTCCCACATGCCACGAAGCAACTAAGTCCATGTGCAACAACTACTGAAGCCCGCGCGCCTAGAACCCGTGGCTCCGCAATAAGAGAAGCCACCACAATGAGAAGCCCGCGCACCACAACGAAGAATAGCCCCTCCTCGCCACCAACTAGAGAAAGCCCGCGTGCAGCAACGAAGACCCAACACGGTCAAAAATGAGTGAATGAATGAATGAATGAATAAATAAATAAATAAATAAAAGAATATGGAAATGTTATAAGGAACTTTATGCTAATAAATTTGGTGACTTTGGTGAAACAGACAAATTCCTTAGGAAAAACAAATGAGCAAAACTGACTCAAGAATAAATAGAAAACCTCTACAGCTCTGTATCTATTAAAGAAACTGATTTTATAGTTTAAAAACTTCAATAAATTGGACTTTATAAAAATGTAAAACTTCTGTGCCTGTGTACTGGGAGAAAATAATTGCAAAAACACATTTATAATAAAGGACTTGCATCCTAAATATATAAAGAACTATTACAACACAATAACTATTAGGCGACCCTATTAAAAAAAGGGGGGCAAAAGGTTTCAAATAGATTTCAACAAGGAAGATATATAGATAGATGGTAAATAAGCACATGAAAAAATGCCTGCCACCATTGGGCATTAGGGAAATGCAAATTAAAACACAATTTTAATTATGTGTATTTTACCACAATAAAAGACTGTATTATTCTATAATTAATATAGTTAATTTAAAAGAAAGTATTTAAATAAAGAAATGAAATGAGATGTGAGCTAATACTTTTGACTGGAGAAAACCACTCAGTATTTCTGATAAGGTAAAAAGACAGCTCTGAGATAGTTTTGATTATCTGATTAGATATCATAGCATGTTAATATATTATATTAATTTCTTATTAAGCACACAAAAATGACACACCACTATGTGCCCACTAAAATGGTAAAATTTTAAAAGCTGACAATACCAAGTTTTGAAGAGGATATGGAGCAATTACAGATCTTGGTGGGAATGCAAAATGATACAAACATTTTTAGATACAAATGTTCATAGCAGCTTTATTCTTAACAGCCCCAAACAAGAAAACTGTCCATTAACAAATGAATAATAAATAAATTTCTGATACACATATTAACATGGATAAATCTCAGAATCACTATGCTGGGTAAAAGAAGCCAGGCACAAAAGATAACATACAGAATGATCCCAATTACATAAAATTCTATAACAGCAAAACTAATCTACAGTAATGAAAAGTCAGTCAGTAGCTGTCTGTGGTGTAGACTGATTGCAAAGGGACATGATGTAACTTTTTGAGAGTAATGTACATGTTACCTTGATAGTGATGGTAGTTAGATTACATTAAAACATATCAAACCACAAATTCATTATGTGTAAAACTGTATCTCATTAAAGTTGATTAAAATAATTTTTAGATTTTAAAAAAACAATTTCATTTAAGTATAGTTGATTTAAAATGGGAATTTTTAGATTTCTAATTCCAGTTCCCATGCTCTTTGCACTCAATTACTGTAAGTTATATTTTGGTAATTTATATAGACTTTGGGCAATTTGACCACATATAAAAGGGAAAGGACTCCCTAGGGCTCATGGAACCCTCGAGTGACTGTAACATATGGCTCTGATTTACCTGTCACTATAGAGTTTTAGAAGGTGAAAGCAGACATCTTGAAGAGGTCTCTGTGAGTCTTGCTCCTCCTCTACCACAAAGCCAGAGTCCTCCAGGTATGAGGGAAGTGGGCAGCAGGCATATCTGTCACCCTCAGAGGTATTCTGAAGTTAAGAATTTGATAAAACAATACATCAGCTGCTAGTATGTTTCACTAGATTCTACTGTGTCTCAGTTACTCAGATGTGTATTAAGAATGGTGCGACATCCTCTAAAGGAGTGTTTCAAGGATTTTAAGCTTATTTTGATCAGTGACATATTCCATCTGCCTTCAATGGACTGGCAAAGACCTCAGACAGCTCTAACCCCACCACCTTTCTTGCCACAATTCTTATTACACTCAATTTTTTTTAGTGTTCTCTTTTTCCTGACAAATACTGATAATTCTGGCAAATGATATCAAAGACAATAAAAATGAACAGTAAGAGAAGAACCAAATAATGGCATTAAAAACATTAATAATCCTTTAACCTCCAAATGGACAAGGAATATGATATAGTGATATTTAGAGGCAAATTTCAGACCTGCTAATTTGGGGCTATACTAAACACGAGGTCAGGCTGTATCTCAGGGAATTCCTGAAGGAATAAGACAGCATTAGGAATGAAGAAAAACCCTCCAATGTTGAGGCAGGAAAACAGCAGTAAGAAAATAAATTGTGGAAACTCATCATATTAAACAAAATAGAAGCAGAAACTTGAAGAAGTTTCCCATCAGATTTCCTGTGTCCATTTCAATTCTATGGTACTTTTCCAAAAGCAGTTAGGAAAAAGTATTATGAAATGTGATTTGATGGTTTTTTTCTCTGTAGTACTTTTCTGGCAAAAACAGAAATCCTACCAGGACTCTTTTGTTTGGCTATACTGGATACATATACCTGAAATGCTTCTTCATACATGCTGAGTGCCTTGGAAATGGAGGCTGTTGGTGGGAGCAAATACCAAAGATGGATAGCCAGGGACCTTTTCCAATCCAACTGTGAGCACACATTGATTTGCTTCTGCTCTGAGAGCTGCCATACCTACAGGAGACAAAATCACCATCACAGCTCTAAATTATACATTACCTTGTTACTGGCCAGGCCTGCACGTTGCTCACTTACTCAAGTTGATTCTAAATGATTTAAATAGCAGTGTTAATGATCCAGATATAAAATACACAGTCCCTTCGTAGCAGGTGATAGGGTGGACTTAGACAGTTAAGTGCTGAGAAGAGGTGAGAACCACTCATTGACCACAGCTGCCAACTTTAAGATGTGAATAAATTCTGATCAGTGATTTCATTTTCGGAAATTGACTTTAAGATGGCAAGCAACATGGGTAGGCAGCAAGAAAACTGGCTTAAAGTAATTATGATACATCATTCATAAAATGGAAGAGAAGTGGCTATTAAAAAAAGAGAGGCCACACAACATGAAAAATGATCATATTCAGTAAGTTAAAAAAAAGGTTGCAGAACTGCTACATATAATTCATTTTATTTGAATATATAACAAGTGTAAATATGCACACATATATGTCAAAATAAACTTAAAATATGTCTAGAAAGACAGACAATGAATTACGTTGTTTATCACTATGATATAGGATATGGTGAATTTTAACATTTTAATTTCTATATAACCAGTATTTCTTCCCCACAATATTTTAAAATTTGAAAATATTTCTGCTGAAAGTTAAATACAAGTTGCTTAGTTATATGTAATAGTGTACAATTTACAAAGATAGCTCTTTGCCTTAACCTCAAGCAATCCTGAATCTATGAGAAAATTTATGTAAGTTTATGAGAAAAGAGAAAAATACCGGTTTTCCAGCCAAGAGGGCAAAGATACGCAGTCTCTCCTCCTCGATGAAACAGTCAGCCTGGAGCTGATGCCAATCTACCAGCTGCATAGTAAGCAGCTCCCGCACCGACTGGCTGCCAACCAACTGGGATAAAAGAAGGGCAAGACGATGATCACCTACAAGAGAAACAGTTCTCTGGTGATACTGAGAATTTATAGACTTGGGAAAACACTTGGGGGCATTATTTTATTTCTTCTGGCCCTCAAGAAACACCTCTGACTGCTCTCTGCAGTAGTGCTAAAATACTGATCAAGAACTTAACGTTTTTGGCTTGGGTAGAAAACCTTCAAAGTATTGTAGCTTAAACTAATTACATATAGATTATATAGTACACAGAGTTCAGTGTCAGATCTACTATTATTTCTGTGACCCTACACAAGGCACCTCATCTGTAAAATGGAGGGAAGTATCATTTGATTCAAAGGTCTACAGTGAAAACTGAGATGACATAACTGTAAACATGCCCAACTAGCAGGTACTATATAATGACACTGAGAAATGGCAAACTCAAACCTAGAGGAAAAACAAATGTGTGATATAAAGAAAATGGTTGAGTTTTTCACTCTCTAGAGTCCAGTATCTCTTTTAATAAAAAATTTTAAGTACAAAGGCTTGAGGCAATAAAAAAATTCTAGGGACTTCCCTGGTGGCGCAGTGGTTAAGAATCGGACCGTCAATTCAGGGGACATGGGTTCAAGCCCTGGTCCGGGAAGATCCCACATGCCGCGGAGCAACTAAGCCCACGCACCTCAACTACTCAGCCTGCGCTCTAGAGCCCGCGAGCCTCAACTACTGAGGCCCGCGCGCGTGCTTAGAGCCCATGCTCCACGACGAGAAGCCACTGTAATAAGAAGCCCGTGCACCGCAACGAAGAGTAGCCCCTGCTCACAGCAACTAGAGAAAGCCCACGCGCAGCAACGAAGACCCAACACAGCCAAAAAATAAATAAATAGATAGATAAATAAAATTTATCTAAGGTTATAAAAGGAAAACTGGAAGACAGAGTCCCTACCTATTCTGGAGGAACCGGCGATCTTCCTGGGAAGTTTATACTTAACATTCGGGTTAGAAGACAAGGGCAAACGCACGATTAAGGGGTAGGGACAGTGAATAGGAAGTAGGCAGGGGTGCAGAGAAGGACGGTATGCCCCACCTGACTGCTGGGCCAGGGAGCAGGCCTCACTGATCCTCTTGCCCGTGAGGTAGCTGAAGACAGCCTCCACAGGGTTGTCTTTTCGGGTTAAGGAGACTTCCTCCTCAATTTGAGGTGCAGCTGTATGGGACAGCCAGCGAGAGAAAGCTCTTCTTCGCTCCAGAATCTGAATGTATTCAGTGGGCTCATCCAGCTGGCTGTCAAGCTCCTTCAGGTGGCCCCATAGAGCTTCACATAATGTCCACGTTAGGCTCCAGTGCTTCACAACTAAGGAAGGGACAGGAAAATAATGCAATGACATGAAGCCATACAATAACTACAGAGAGGGGATCACTTCAATGTGGCATTAAAAATACATAAATTAATAAATACCCCAAACAACAACTCAAGTTGATTTCCCTGAATCTGTCTCCACCTCACTCACCTGTGTCTTACAAGCTCCAGAGGTGTGTGGTATTGCCTGCTCACTCCATGTATCCATGGTACTTACATAACAAATGTAACTCCAGGCTCCTTTAAACAGGTTCCTCTAGCCTAATTATGCCTACATATAGTCTCAAATGATAGAGAAAAATCCTCTAATTTGATCAAATTCGTTCAAAAAATGCTTTAAGAAATATAAAGTGCTCTGAAAACTTGTGAGGGATTATTATCTGCTATAGGCACAGCCTAACATTTTAGTGAGCCTAAATGATACTGTTCAAAGCACTCAGGAGTAAACCAACTCTCATCTACACAATATAACTATACAATAGTTACCACCTTCATTTTACAGATGAAGAAACTGAGGTACAGATCATTAAGTGACTTGCTCAAGGTTACAGGCAAGATGTAACAGAGCCAGGATTCAAACTCAAGTACTCAGAGTCCAACTCTATACTCTTAACCACTAATGCTATATTGCCCCTCACAAAGGAAAACAAAAAGGAAGCACTGTTTACCACCTTAAGCTACTTACAAGTATGCATTGGGAAGATGACTTACATATTTGAAGAGATAAGACAACTACAGCAAACACAAAGAAATGAACATAAACAATTCCCAAAATGTGTGGTATGGAACATTCTAATAGTCCCCATTTTTCAGTAAAAGTGACATGAAATGTTGTGTGAAACATGTAATTTTTCTACTTGAAATAGTAAGTGCCCAAATTAGAAAAGCCCTTTATGGAAGTACTGGTTCAGAAAAACATGATCAGAATCATTATAGAGGTAATAGTGAGAGAAGTCAGGAAGGGAAGTTATAACCACCAAAGTTGTTGGGAAGAACAAGTGGGACTTGAGTTGGACATGGAAGAATGGGTAGGACTTAGGTAGGATCTCTCGCCTGCTATGTTCTCCGGGTGGGGTAAGGGATCTAATTTTATAAGCCCATGGGATGTGACTGGCTACAGTTCCTTTGAACAGTGGCCTAAGAGTAATGATAAACAATGATGTGATTTCTTCCTGCTTGAGATTTTGCTCATCCCAACTCAACTACAGATAAGTGTAAGCTCAGGCATCCACCACTACATTGGCACAAGGAAACTGTGTCCTCCTATGAACATATGCTCCTACTCCTGTTCCTGGGGCATCAAGGGTTAGAAGTATAGTCCATACTTACTTTGTGGTTCCAGTAAGTCTCCTGATGCTTCCTTAACCCAATCTGCATAGTCATGAATGATAGCAACTCCCGGATTGGGGACAATGAGAGGACACAGCTCATCCACATGGACAGTGCTATGTTTTAATTTAAGCTCCAGAGATGTCTGGTATAATTGCAGGTCTTCATCCAGCTTCTTTTGCCTCAAACTGAGTTTTTCCAAATGAACTTTGAATGGAGACTCAGTTAGGCTACAAGAGAAAATAACAAATAAGAAAAGACAGATGGTAGAATTTTCCTACAATGAAACCTTTGTTTCTTTTTATAATTACAAAATAGGACACAAAGCATTCCACTTTGATTTTAAAGAAAATTTGTTTCTTAATATCAAACTATAATGAATTTATTTGATATATATTGAGCAAATGACCTGACCCATGCATTCAGAATCCCAAGGTTTAAAAAAAAAAAAAAAAAAAGAATCCCAAGCCTTCTTAGGCCAGATTATAATAGGCATAGGAGTCAGTACAATTAGACCTGGAAATGGCTCTGCATGTATATGGATACTATGAAATCCAATGGTCAAAAGCCACTGTGGGACACCCGTTTCTCAAACCACACTTAACTCATTATGAGTTATCAGTATCAAAAGTCATGAGGCTAAGCTTACAGATACTAAAGAAGTGACTCTCAATTAAGATGAGCATACAGTTGAGCAGCCTTGATCCAATTTTTAGGACTGACATTAACAATCTCTAAAATATCATGACATCATGGATAACCTGGGTTTAGGATCAATATTCCTAATTGTGAGGTACAAGAGATGCTGTTGATTTTTTATTTCTTCAAAATCAACTTTCAAAACTAATAATAATAGGTGATCATAGTCACAATCTGTAGTAAAGATAGCAGTTTGTTACAATTATGAAAAGTAAATAAAAAAATGTTACAAATTTTACAAAAAACTGTATGCATACTAGGTAATGACTATCAGAACACTATATATATTTAAATATATATATATAAAATCAGTATGGTAATATATAGTATATCAAGTATATACAGAACTATAATCATACATATGTAAATATTAATGGTGGGAACTGTGTAGAGATATATAACATGTATAATTATCAGATGTCATCTTATTTCCAAATACTTGTGTATGGATTATCCACAGTTCATACATTTACCTTATTAAGTCTAAGACACAGGGAATGTGCTTTAATGAGAATATACCTTACTTATGAAGATATTACCAATATCTAAGTGAGAAAATAGAAAAATGACTAATGCAGTAAAAAGGATGAAAACTCAAGGAATGCTGCAGCATTAGCTTTGAGTCTGTTACTTTTCCACCTAAAGTTTAACCATTAGATAACTATTCTATACTCTTCATACCTTGATGGTACAAATGGAGCTATTAATCATTTTAGCTTTTAATTATACAAATAAAATTGTGCTAAGAATATATCTAGAAAGATCACAAAGCAGGGCCCTGAACATGGGTCTCCTGGTGATGAAAAGCTTTTTCTCACCTACCACGTTGCCCTTCTCAAAAAGCATAAGAATACGTGACTCACGATTTAACAGCTACTGGATTAGGCAGGAATCCATATTCCATAGAATCAGCAATCTGATGATTTTCCAGTTCCTGAGGGCCACTCAGCTGTTCTCCACTATTAGCAAGAGTCCAGTTAGGGCCCCAACCAACCCGAAATGAGCGTCCCATAAATAGGGCCAGGTCCATCAGGAGTTTCCCCTTTCCATAGGTGACAGATTTTTCAAGAGGGACTAGGCCTGGTTGTCTGCGTGTACCCACTGTTTTCAACTGAACCTCAGGGGCTGGGCTGGGCACCGTAAACACAGAGGTCAGGGGTGGAGGGACAGACCAAGGGGATGTGGATGGAATATTCATCAATGACGATGTTCTGGGAGTGCGACACTCTTGTAAAGAGGCACTTGGTGAAAGAAAAGTTCCACTTGCAAATTTTGATTGTAGTAACCCACCTACTAAAATAAGGAAAAAAAAAAAGACTATTAGAAAATACAGTCTATTGATTCTTGAACAACAACAACCATCAAGGCTGAAATTATAGTTTTATTAAGCTACTTAAATCACATATAGATGACCAGGAGTAGCTTATATCAGACTCTACAGAAATTCCTCTTTCACACAGGAAATCAAGGCAGGAATTCTAATGATGATGATGTCACCAACAATAACAACATTAATAACACAACTACTACTACTACTACTATTTAAAAAAACTATCTAGCACTTATCTGCAGCAGACTCTATATAAGCCATTTATATACACTGTTTCATTTCATCCTTCAATAACTTTAAATGAAGAACATTACAGTCCTCACTTTATAGATGGGAAAACTGGGCTCAGTTAAGTGACTTGTCCAAATCCACAAAGCTACTAAGTGGCAGAACTAAGAGATAAACCCAGCTAAGTCTGACACCAATACTCATGCCCTTATCAGAATGCCAAATGTAACCTTTCCTAGTCAATATAAAAAGTTGGTAAGATCAAAAGTCAAATTCATACCACTCCAGTGCTCAATGTCAGACTTAAAGACAACAGAAACCTATCTGTGATTGCATATATGCCTTTCAGAGGCATCTTGTGATTGCATATATGCCTTTCAGAAGGATAGTTCTTGTTATTTTTGCCTGTTTTCCAATTTTATGTATTTCCTGTCTAAAGCAAGGACTTAGTTACTGAAGTATGAGATTTTCATGTAGTGTTCATTATGGGAAAGCTTGCTATAAATGTTTAACTGATGCTTTATTAAAGTATTTTTAAAAAGGAAAGTTAACTAGGGTACTCAAAAAAATTGAAAAATAAACATTTAGTTTTTTGTTTTTGTTTTTTTTTGGTACGCGGGCCTCTCCCGTTGTGGAGCACAGGCTCCAGATGCGCAGGCTCAGCGGCCATGGCTCATGGGTCCAGCTGCTCCGCGGCATGTGGGATCTTCCCGGACTGGGGCACGAACCCGTGTCCCCTGCATCGGAAGGCAGACTCTCAACCACTGCGCCACCAGGGAAGCCCAAAAATTTAGTTTTTAAGGCAATATAACAAATATCTTCCTGGTAGTTCCTCTGGCTTTCAAACCGTTTTGAAATTACACCTGCTGAACTCCTCTGTTGATATCAATACTCTACCTCCAATCCCACATAGTTACAAGCCCACTAGAAGAGATAAGAAAAGCTTTAAAATGTACAGGCAACTGCTGTCCTGGGCATTTGGGAAGGTTTAGGGAAAGGTAGAAATCTGAAAAGTTTTGCACATTATAAGAAGCAACATTTGCCCCTAGAAAGCAATAAGGATAGTGTTAGAACTGCACAAAAAGAGTACAGAGCAAGACAACTTGCTGATTCCTCTAAGGTATGATAAAAATTAGGAAATCTGAGCTTACTATCTAACCCACACTCATAAGCAAATAAAAACATGCCCCCCAACAAAACAAATGCTTTTTTTCTCCATACAACTTCTGCATCTGCACCAGTGACCATGTTTTTTAAAAACTGGCCCCACCTAACAGGTACATTTATAAGAGTACATTTCTGCTTGGCATCATTATGTCATATGCCTTTAGGGAGTTGTTTGCTAGAGAAGTCAACTCAGCTTAGAAGAAGATATGTGAAAAGCCAGACTTTACAGCTTTCTTGCAAAAGAGCATCTTTTACAGTACCTAATGAACGGGATTTTGATGAGTGAGTTGCTGAAATGGGGAGCCTGGGAGAACAGATTTCTTGAGACGTATCTGCTTTAGAAGGAAGGCGACTGAAGCGTTGATCCAGGACCATATCTACATCTTCTTCATCAGCAAGCAATGATGCTTTCATGATCTAAAAAGGCAATATCTATAGAATGAATGTGCTCCCCCAAATCCAAAGGCCATAAAAGAAAAATGCAGTTTACAACGACCAATTTTTTAAAAAGCTCTGTCTCAGGCTGTGTCCAGAGCTAGTATATTTGTGTGACTCTGTTCCACTGTATGTGCCTGAAGGACAGAATTTATATAAAACTCCTCTGCTTTGTATATACAGTCTCACCAGAGGCTGGCACACAGCAGTTGCTCACGTCTGCTGAATGAATTAATTTCAAAGTCAAATATAAGTCCAAGGCTAAATTCATAATATGACAAAAGGCACAGGCGGGGGGAAGTTGAGACAGAGCTTAAAGAAACTTGTAACTACAATTTAAAAAAAAGAAAAAATAAACAAATGAACAAACAAAACTCCTGTGGAGCACTTTCCAGAGCTTCAAAACCCCTCTGTAAAGTAAATGAAATTAATATTTTATAGTGCTCACATTAAATGACTTGCCTAAAGTCACACAGTAACAGTTACAAAACTGGGGTTAGAATCCAGGTCTTCTGAATCTCACTATAGCCTTCCTCCCACGAATGGGAAAATGATGCCTAAACATGGGCCATATTCCTGGTTTTTCCCATTCCAGCGACCACTCAACGCTCTTAAGTGATTAATGAAAGAAAAAGCCTGATGTTATGAAGGGAAGATAAATATTAGTTTGGATTCCTGTTGTAGTAAGGGTGGGTTAGGACTTCACCTGTAAGACATGTGGATTAATTCCCAGTGAAGACGCAATGTGTGTTGAGGCAGACACAGGTTCCTGATCCTCAGGCACGCTCTCTTCTAACATGGAATCCAAAACTGGCTCCTGGGTGATATCTATCATGTCACTGTCCAGTTCCACAACCCTCCCTAACTGCTCCACCTCTGGGCTCTGGCTCTGTAGACAGCAGAAAGATCAGGGAAGCAGCATTAAACGACACCAAATAGACACAAAGCTTCGAGACCATATTTACTTTATTCAAAATATGATACAACATTAGATTCTGCCCATTCCATCATAATGTGAGGTAGCATATTTGCTAAAGAGGATTTAAAAATTACCCCAAAATTCCTCTATTAGTACTTGGGATCCAAATGAGGATTCATGGAATCACCCTTTTGTAATATTATGGTCTGGAGCCTGGAACCTAAGCCAGCACCCATACTGAACATATGGTCTTCTTGAGACAAAGATTATGCCTTACTTGATTTAGTTAGCAACTATAATTTTCTGATTTATACAGGGTTACCCTTCCCTCACATTCCTTGCAGTCAGAAGCCATTGGGAAAAGAGAATAAAAGACACAAATATCAAAGTCTCCAGTAACTCTGCATTTTCTTAAAGAAAACATTTAGACATAAATTTCTAGTTATCACAAACACAATTTTGGGCCTGGAATTTATCTTTCAGGAGACTGAATCCTAAGGTTAGCTGGGCTCTACCTGTGCAGTATCATATCAGATGACGAACGTATACTCTAATTTCCCAAAAGAAAAAACAAAGTTCTATTAGGAACAATTTTTATCTGGGAATAATTCCTTTGTGTTTAAATGTGTCAAGAGTTAGATTTACATTTATTAAGCAGTTTTAAAGATACAGCCATGATTAACAGTCTATGGTTTGAAAAGGTAAACATTCATAAAGCTGAAACACACTGTAAAATTGGCTCAGTGCAAATTCATTAAATATGTCCTAAACTTGCATATGACCTGGTTAAAATGTTAACAAGCGGCTAAGCCAATTTACGAAACATTCTCAAATCTAAAAGTTCTTCCAATTAGTTTTCTTCCATGATCTCATCTGTAGATTACTAACCTTCCACAATTTTTGGCTTATCTTTCATGAGTGGCCTATTTCATGCTAAACTTCAAATGGATGCTATTGTACAATAGGTGGTTAAAAAAAAAAGTTTCATGATTTCTTTGAACCAAGAAACAACCATTAGCATAACTTTTTAAACTTTAAACTTTTCAATGGTATATTATCTATTACTCCCCTGAATTCCTTTAACAAATATCCTTACTAAAAGAATGACTATTTCCATCTATAACTGTAGAAAAGTTGAGGTGTTGGAAACGTGGTGAATTGCCACTTAAGTTGTGAACAATCCACAAGGACTGCTCTAACAAACTGGAGGCTAGATAAATAATGGTTAAAAGACAAAGTGATACTATTTTTTACCTATTGGGGAGGCTACAGGCAGGTCTAACTACTTTTACGTTTTAAAATTCTGGAAAAAAAATTAAAAGCAGCCCTGGTGGTGATCCTCCCATTATAATTACATGAATCATGGGAACACTCCAATGCCCTCTGGTCTGTTAACTTTTAACCAATTCACTTTAGGAATAGTTCTGAAATTCCCCATCCTCTGTCAACCTGTCAGGATACCCTCTTCTGCTGGGCTCCCATAACACCTTGTCTATACCTATTTTATACACTGTATCATGGTGTAATTCCTTGTGTGTGTGTGTACACACACACACACACACACACATATATATTTGACCCACCAGATTGTGAAGGCTTGAAAGTAGAGATTATAGCCTACTATTTTCTGTATCTAACACCAAGCACATTGTTAAATTCACCAAAACACTTTGTTATTTCTACTGGCTAATGCAGTGTCTGCCACGCAGTAGAAAAAGCTAATACCTATGAAAGATAAGGAGCGAGTATAGGTGTGAGGAAAGGAAGGAGGAGGAGGGTTTCAATTTACTATACTATTCAACAAAGGAATAACAGTAACAGCAACAGATGCTCACTTAGAACACTTTTAGGCAGTGGCAGGATTTCATCAAGTAACTAGATTAGAGACCTAAGGGACTCAAGCCTATCTTTAAGAAACCTAAGGATCAAGGTTTTATTTGTTTCATCCTCATGCATACACTTCAAAGCTACTGTCATCTAACAAGTGGACAGGGCGAAGTGAATTTGAAACTATGAGGACCTGGTAAACTCCTAGAAACCCCATGTGTGGATTTCATTTAAGTATATCTAAGTAATTTCAACAAACTACCCCAACAGATGTTATTTTCAGAGAAATCTTAGATCAGGTGCTTCCTCAAAGCCAGTACTAGAAAGAAAAGTAGACAATAAAAAAAATTGGTGACACAGAAGGACCTGAGTAAGGAAAGAAGGGGGTAAAAAAAAAAGAAGCCCATCAAATACTAAGTAAACAGACAAGATCTACAAAATGACTCTCTTTAGATATATGGAGGGTGATGTTTCACAACTGAAACCTTTAATGTTTTTAGAAACCTCCACTCTCCAGCTCAAAAGAATCTTCCTCATGTAAACAATACCCTAAAGATACAGCATCTCTTAATCCAATAAATAAAGTAATGCAATGAAGTTAAATCAAGATACCCTTATTCAACAAAGGGTAAATATCCAATCCAAGGTCAAATCCATGTTTAAATAATTCATATTGTTCTCCCAGCCAAATAGCCTAATCCAGTATATAAGTACTACTATTGCCTGCCTCCAACTCGTTTTCTAACAGCAAAGAATGTTTCATATTCATTTTGCTGGAAAATCAGCCCTGTCAACAATACTGTGTTCAAGAGCAATCCCATGTCAGGGTTATAAGGGCCCATGAAAGTGTGCATGTTTCTACACATACATTCACAGATATTACTGCAGGAGGCATAGGATTCAATAACATGAGTATCTGAAAAAGGCTTGTGGCTATAGAATTATTTTATATATAACATGTATAAATTACATAAAATATAAATTAAAATATATATTGATTCACTGGCTAAATTTAGATACCTGCCACTTTTTAAAACAAGTAAACACAAGATAAAATGGAACTTTCTTCTAAATTCTAATCACTTTTTCCTTTAAAAAACTTTTAAAGTTATTTGAATGTACTCACCGAGTAAACAATGCTAAGTTTCTGAGCAAGTCAACTAGTGTGTCTTGATGGTACTGAACACAAGTTACATTTCAGTATAAGGCTTAGGAAAAAGCTACATGTCTCTCTACGTCACTGCTAAAGATCTGAAGCCTTTTGACAGTTTCAAAACGAGGCTACATATCTCAATCACTTGGGGGAAAGCATTTAAAATATAAATATGCCTGAGCCCCAATGCCAGATACATGGGCTCTCCAAGATATTGATGCAGTTGGCTGAAAATTGGGTCTTAGATCAGCATTTTAGAATAAATGTTCTAACTACCAAACAAATGTTTCTGTAACTGCCCTAATTCACCTGTGATGAAGAGTTTTCTGCCAACATTTTCTCTAACTTAAAAGGCATAGAGAGGGAGTTCCCTGGTGGCCTAGTGGTTAGGATTTGGTGCTTGCACTGCTGTGGCTGGGGTTCAATCCCTGATCGGGGAACTGTTATCCCACAAGCCATTCAGCGCAGCCCAAAAAAAGGCATAGAGGAGAAGATTACATAAAAATATAGTTACCTTTCTGTTTTCTGGTTGCTTAGATTCACTTGCTGTTTTAGGAGCAAAGCAAGGTTTAAGAACGAACTGCAAAGACAGGACTGAGGATATTATACAAAAGATAGTAGAATAAATGTAACCATTAAACAAAACTATATATCTTCCTAATGCCTTAAGGACACCCCCCCCACCAGCTAAAGTCAGAGAACCTGAGATTGTGTACAGTGGGGGAAAGAAAGCTACAGCAGACTGAAGGAACACCGTATCACGGAAATCAACCCCTCCAGGGAGCCAGGTGACAATGTGAAGACAGTCATCTTGACACTGGGATGAGAAGACTGTGCTGTTTCCAGTTTATTCAGATGGTTCAAGTATTTTCCTCATGCCAAGTAAAATGTAGGTCCTGCTGCTAATAACTCAAAAAACTGTGCAACCACTGGCATTTCCCCTAACCTCACTTAGGGCACTACACTGGGCATTACACCTCACTGGGCATTACAAAGAGTTCTCCAAAGTCCCCTGTTATTGTTCTAACACATTAGCCTAAATATCTAAACAAGCCTACCCATTTCTCCCTTCTGCATCCAAAAGGTCAAAGACGGCCCACTTCCTCAATCAAAGGAGATATCTGAATAAGATACCTATTCACTATATTCTCTTTACCCATCTTGATCCTTACCACCTCTCCTTTTCCTAGAACCTTCTCCTGAAATTTTTTGGTACTCAGTTTTTCAAAAGAACTCTCTCACCTACTGTAGTGCCATCACAGGAATTTATTGTTATCTCTTACTATTTGTATTCTGGAAATTAAAGAGCCTAGAAACCACTGATGGTCAACATTACATAAATTTGCTCTACCTGTCCAAAAGATGAAGCTTTTCTTTTTCAGCTGTATCTTTAAGGAGCCTACATATTACTTTTATTGGCAGAAAAGAAGGCTATCTGACTCTTATCCAAAGAAATACATATACAGTATACTGCAAGATTGGAAAGAGAGATTATACAAAGCATATGATTCAGACAAAAATGAATGTGGGTAACTGGAAAACCAAGTCCATTTACAGCATTTCTTTAGTTCAGAAGAGATGTATTCTAAATAGAGGGGTATTCTAAAGGCTAAAATTATAAACATAAAAGTCAACATATTTCCCATTTCCCACTTGTATCATCCCCCCACCCTGTACGCGCAAACGTGAACATATATACACAAAAGTCTCCAAAGTGCCTCCCAAGAAATTATTTAATCAATCATAAAAATCGCACATTTCAGCAGCCTTCAGCATTAAGAATTGTAGCATGGAAAATTCCAAAGGTCCTGCTTTTAGCAGCTGAGAGGTAGAGGATGCTTTACAAAGACATTTTATATCAAGTTCTCTTCTTTGAGATGAGTATGGCAGCACAGAAAAAAACTGTTATAACCTGATTGAACATAAACAACATCCAAATGAAAGTAAAACTCCCTTATGATTTGGCAAAGAAACTACCTGATATTTAAATTACAAACCTTTCCTTACAAGGACAAAAGGTTTATACTGGCTTAACAATACTGAAAAAGAGTGTGGTACAGGTAATTGCAATAAATGATGTAGCCCCTACTCTCCCCAAGCCAACAATTCATTTGTATTCTAAAGCTTTATGTATTTTCATAAAGATTATGTATTGTCAAAATACAAATATCAAGAGATTACCTGAAGTATAAGCAAACAACTTGAGAAAAATGGAGTTAAAAACCCTTGCAGAAAGCTAACCTGAACTTTTAAAAAAACCATGGAGGTAAAGAATAAGATGAAACTGCACATTAGGTAGTCAACAGAAGTCGGGTTTACTCTGCATCAACCCACACAAGCAAAATACTATCTTAAGTTGATCACTGAGCAGAGAATTCAGCAAGTCCAAATGAAGAGAGAGGGAGGTGTTTAAGAATGACAATCTGTAGAAGGAATGATCCAAACAGCAAGAGAATTCTTTGAATCTCTCAAGTAAACAACAGATGCCAGTACCACCTCATGCCCTCCCTTGTAATTGTCTTAACATGATTGCCAATACATTTGTACTCTTCAAAGTTCCGGGGTCATAAAACAGCTTTGTACTAGCTGAATGACTTGCTTTCAACGTCTGTATCATGGACTCCATTCAAATTCATTGTCCCGTCTCTACCTGGGGCGGAGGTGCTGGTTTGCCATTAAGAGCCATCTGGAATGGGGTGGCCTGGCCTGCAGGAGGTAAAGGGGCAGTCTTCAACTTCTTTGTACTAGTTTTGGATGGCCGTTCCTCCTCCTCTTCATCAGAATCCTGAAGGCCATACTTAGAAAAATGAGAGACCTAAGGAAGATAAGAATCCAACAAAATCACTTTTAACACTGTTATATTCAGAAGGGCTTCCATTATACTTGCCCTTGCAATCTTACAGAATTAGCTTCAAAAAAAAAAAAAAGAGAGATCAAAATATTTAAAGCACAATGAAATGTCACATATCATACTTTACTGTTTTTTTCTATGATTTAGATAATGTTTGGTGCGTGTACTATTAATACAGGAAACCAAATCCAGAAGAGTCATTACTATTTTCGGTATATATGTATATATTCTGTGCGTGCGCGCGCATGCGCGCGTGTGAGGGTATGTACTGCCTAGTTGTTCCCTACCTACACAAGGGCCTTCGACAAGCTAAATAATCCAACTGGTCTAGAAGAGAAAGAATCCACTGGACTAAACTATTAAGGAAGGGAGGAAGTCAACCTCTACATACCCAGAAATCTTTAAAAGAATAAAAATTATTTAGGAAGAGGTGATCTATCAAGAGACAAAAATTCTGCCTGATGTCCCCAATGATGTCACAAATTAGAAAAACACACCATAGAAGTATATCTAAATGGTCATAAGATGGGGCGTAGAACTTGAATCATGTGCTCAAAAAGTTTATAATAGCTCCTTACTGCTCTGGGGTTTAATGAGATGTGTAATTTGAAGCAAATTATGATGTATCTCTATATCTATTTCCTAATTTGTAGAAACAGAATTTAAAAAAGGATCTCTTCTAACACAGTTTATAACTACAGTTTATAAGAACTAGGTTAAATGACTATACCTTAAAAAAAAAAAAAAAGACTATACCTTAAATACCCAAGAACCAGTTTCAGGACGGTACTCTTTGAACTGAGCTCCCTGTTTCCTTGAAACTGCTTCCAATCTTCCCTCATAGTTGATATCAGCAAGTCGATCTGGGCTCTTTATTAAACAACGAGATGTTTTATCTGTTGGCCAAACTCCATCCAATGTAACTTCAGCCTTCCTGTAATGTACAATCAAGTAAAGTGTAAATGTTTCATATCTATGACCAGAAAGCCAAGTAACACATATATACACAGCAAATAAAGGTACCTGTGTTACTGTGGAATTATTCTGCAGGTGTTTCATAAACTTGAGTCTTGGCTCCTAAGGTAGATGGACTTAAGAGTAAGGAATTACCCCCGCATCAACTAGCTAAATATCTGGTTCAAGAGTGTCAAGCCCCACTTACTTCAAACTACCATGGTACATCAATTATTTCCAATCCGATTTTTTTTTTTTCAGTAAATTTATTTATTTATTTATCTTGGGCTGCGTTGGGTCTTCATTGCTGCATGCAGGCTTTTCTCTAGTCGTGGCGAGCGGGGGCTACTCTTCATTGCGGTGCGCGGGCTTCTCTTGTTGCAGAGCATGGGCTCTAGACATGCGGGCTTCAGTAGTTGTGGCTCACAGGCTCTGGAGTGCAGGCTCAGTAGTTGCAGCGCATGGGCTTAGCTGCTCCACAGCATGTGGGGTCTTCCTGGACCAGAGCTCAAACCTATGTCCCCTGCATTGGCAGGCGGATTCTCAACCATTGCGCCATCAGGGAAGCCCCTCCAATCCGATTTTTTTTTTTTTTAATGGACGGGGGCGGGGGTGCGGGGGGAGCCTGCACTGGGTCTTTATTACTGTGCTGGGGTTTTCTCTAGTTGCAGGGGGCTACTCTTCGCTGAGGTGGCTTCTCTTGCTGTGGAGTACGGGCTCTAGGCATGCGGGCTTCAGTAGTTGCAGCACGTGGGCTCAGTAGTTGTTGCGCATGGGCTTAGTTGCTCCGTGGCGGGTGGGATGTTCCTGGACCAGGGATTAAACCCGTGTCACCCGCATTGGCAGGCGGATTCTCTTTTAATTTGATTTATTTATTGTCTGTGTTGGGTCTTCGTTGCTGTGCGTGGGCTTTCTCTAGTTGCGGTGAGTGGGGGCTACTCTTTGCTGTGGTGCGCAGGCTTCTCGTTGTGGTGCGCAGGCTTTTCGTTGCGGTGATTTCTCGTTGCGGAGCACGGGCTTCAGTAGTTGTGGCACATGGGCTCTAGAGCGCAGGCTCAGTAGTTGTGGCGCATGGGCTTAGTTGCTCCGCAGCATGTGGGATCTTCCTGGGCCAGGGCTCGAACCCATGTCCCCTACATTGGCAGGTGGATTCTTAACCACTGTGGCAGGCAGATTCTTAACCACTGTGCCACCGGGATCCCCAATCTGATTGTAGTAACACTTAAGCTATGCATCCTTGACCAAGTCCAGTGTTAATAGTTCAGTGCAAAGACCTAAGTCTTAGTGAAGGTCTTAAAAGTGTTATTGTACATAACAACAACAGTAATAATAGCAGCAACTACCATTAACAACGAATGCCTGCAGAATGAGGTATCAGGAACATCACAGTATTAACCATTAAATAATGAGTGTGAATTAATGATAATAATGGTAATGTAATCCTTCTAACAGCAATATTTGAGATCAAGGACTGTGTCCTATTCATCCAGTATGCCTTGCATTTAGTACAGTGATTACCACATAATAATAGATGACTGTTTTTTTTGATGACTTTTTTTAACATTAATTTTTATTGTGGTTAAAAAGGTATAACAAAAGTTATCATCACCATTCTACTGACTTGTTTCTATGAATCTGACTCTCTACGTGCCTCAAATAAGTTGACTCATACATTATTTGTCTTTCTGCAAGCAACTGGCTTATTTCACTTAGTATAATGTCCTGAAGGTTCATCCATTCTGTAGCATGTGTCAAAGTTTCCTTCCTTTTTAAGGCTAAATAATATTCCACTGTGTGTACATACATTTTGTTTATTCACGGACACTTGGGTTTCTTCTACCTCTTGGCTATTATGAACAGTGCTGCTATGAATATGGGTGTGCACATATTTTTTCAAGACTCTATTTTTCAATTTTTTGGATATATACTCAGAATTAGAATTGCTGGTTCATTTTTAAGTTTTTGAGGAACCACCATACATACTCTTTCCCATAGCAGCTGCACCACATTTTACATTCCCAGCAACAATACACAAAGGTTCTAATTTCTCCACACTCTTGCAAAAACGTTATTTTTCTTTTAAAGTAACCTCCTAAGGGATGTGATAACTCACTGTGGTTTTGATTTGCATTTCCCTAATTATTATCAATGTTGAGCATCTTTTCATACGCTTGTTGGCCACTTGTTTATCATATTTGGAGAATCATGTGTTCAAGTCCTTTGCCCACTTTTAATTTTTTTTTTAAATGGTTGAGCTATAGAAGTTCTTCATATTCTGGATATTAACCCCTTATTAGATACATGATTTGCTGGCTTTTCATTCTGTTGATTATGCCCTTTGATGTACAGAAGTTTTAAATTTTGATGTAGTCCACTTTGTCTATTTTATTTATTTATAAATTTATTTATTTTATTTATTTTTGGCTGTGTTGGGTTTTCGTTGCTGCACGCAGGCTTTCCCCAATTGTGGCAAGTAGGGGCCACCCCTTGTTGCAGTGCGCGGGCTTCTCATTGCGGTGGACTTCCTCCTTCCCTGCGGTGGGCTCTAGGCACACGGGCTTCAGTAGTTGTGGCATGTGGGCTCAGTAGTTGTGGCTCGCGGGCTCTAGAGCCCAGGCTCAGCAGCTGTGGCGCACAGGCTCAGCTGCTCTGCGGCATGTGGGATCCTCCTGGACCAGGGCTCGAAGCCGTGTACCCCTCACTGGCAGGTGGACTCTCAACCACTGCGCCACCAGGGAAGCCCCAGTTTGTTTATTTTTACTATTTGTTGCCTATGCATTCAGTGTCATACCCAGGAAGTCTTTGCCATATATGTTGTGAACCATATTCTAAGAGTTTTATAGTTTTAAGTCTTACGTTTTAGGTCTTTGATCAATTTTGAGTTCATTTTTATTTATGGCATAAGGTAAGGATACAACTTCATTCTTCTGTTGTGGATATCCAGTGTTCCCAAAACCATTTGCTGAAGAGATTTCTTTCTCCATTGCATGGTCTTGGCAACCCTGTCAACATTTAACCATATATGTGTGGGCTCTCTATTCTGTTCCATTACTCTATATGTCTGTCTTTATGCCAGTAACACACTGTTTTGGTTACTGTAGCTTTGTTTTTCAAGTCAGGAAGTGTGAGTCCTCCAGCTCTGTTATTTTTCAAGATTAGTCTGGCTATTCATGGTACCCTTGAAATTCCGTATGTTTTAGGATCATTTTTTCTATTTCTGCAAAAGATGCATTTGGGATTTTGATAGGGATTGCATTAACTCAGTTGACTGCTTTGGGTAGTATGGACATCTTAACAATTTTAAGTCTTCCTATCCATGAACATGGGATATCTATTCATTTATATGTCTTCTTTAATTTCTCTCAGCAGTGTTTTGTAGTTTTCAGTGTATAAGTCTTTTGCCTCCTTGGTTAAGTTTATTCCTAAGTATTTTATTCTTCTTGATGCTACTGTAAATGAAACTGTCTTAACTTCCTTTTCAAATTATTGTTAGTGTACAGAAACTCAACTGTTTTTTGTGTGTTGATTTTGTACCTTGCTACCTTGCTAAATGTGTTTATTAGCTGTAAAGTTTTTTGTGGAATCTTTAGGCTTTCTACATATAAGATCACATCATCTGGGACTTCCCTGGCATCCCAGAGGTTAAGACCCCGCACTTCCACTGGAGGGGGCATGGGTTTGATCCCTGGTTAAGAAACTAAGATCCCATGTGCCACACGGCATGGCCAAAAAATAAGTAAAAATTAAAAAAAAAAAAAGATCACATCATCTGTGAACAGAGATAAAGTTACTTCTTTCTTTTCAATTTGAATGTCTTTTATTTCTTTATCTTGTTTAATTGGTTTGGCTCGGACTTCCAGCAGTGGCAAAAGCAAGCATCCTTGTCTTGTTCCTGATCTTAGAAGAAAAGCTCTCAGTCTTTCACTACTGAGTATGATGTTCACTGTGGGTTTTTCAAATATGGCCTTTTTATGCTGAGGTAGTTTCCTTCTATCTTTATTTTGCTGAGTGTCTTTATAATGAAAAGGTACTGAATTCAGTCTACTGCTTTTTCTGCACCAAGATGATCATGTGGTTTTCTTCCTTCGTAAATGTGATGCATTACATTCATCAATTTTTGTATGTTAAGCCATCTGTGCATTCTAGAAATAAATCCCATTTGGTCATGGTGTGTAATCCAATCGATGCAGTACTGAATTCTGTCTGCTAGTATTTTGTTGAGGATATTTACATCAATATTTATTAAAGATATTGGTCTGTAGTCTTCTTTTCTTGTAGCATCTTTGTTTAGCTTTGGAATCAGGGTAATGCTTGCCTCAAAGAATTAAAAAGTGTTCCCTCCTCAATTTTTGGGAAGAGTTTGAGGAGAATGGTGTAAATTCTTCTTTAAATGTTTAGTATAATTCACCAGTGAAGCCATCTGGTCCAGCGCTTGGGTGAAGTGGGCACCAGGGAAGGGGGTATTGATTACTAATTCAATTTCCTTATCAGTTACAGGGCTGTTCAGAGCTTCTATTTGTTTTTATTATCATTTATAAATTTATTTATTTTTTTGGCTGTGTTGGGTCTTCGTTGCTGCGTGTGGGCTTTCTCTAGTTGTGGCGAGCGGGGGCCACTCCTCGTTGTGGTGCGTGGGCCTCTCATTAACGTGGCTTCTCCTGTTGTGGAGCACACGCTCCAGGCACGTGGGCTTTGGTAGTTGTGGCACTCAGGCTCGGTAGTTGTGGCTCATGGGCTCTAGAGCACAGGTTCAGTAGTTGTGGTGCACAGGCTTAGTTGCTTAGCACGTGGGATCTTCCCAGACCAGGGCTCGAACCCGTGTCCCCCGCACTGGCAGGCAGATTCTTAACCACTGCGCCACCAGGGAAGCCCTAGAGGTTCTATTTCTTCATGATTCAATCTCAGTGGGTTGTGAACATAAATGACTTAATTATGGCCCTTTCACCTGGACCATATTAGAAGCTAGTATCTCACACTAAAATATAGAGAAAGGGTTAGGCACAGTCACAGCAGAAACAAGAAAAAAATACTATTAAAAAGCATTTTCTGGGACCTCCCTGGCAGTCCAGTGGTTAAGAATCTGTGCTTCCACTGTAGAGGGCAAGGGTTCGATCCCTGGTTGGGGAACTAAGATGCCACATGGTACACAGTGTGGCCAAAAGAAGAAAAAAAAGCGTTTCCCAAAAGCTTTTGGAAACTAACCAATTGGACCTGATGATATTAGGGAAAAGAAGCCAAAAAAGTCATACTATATCATTTCTTTATCACTTATACTTTTTTTTTTTTTTTTTTGCGGTACGCGGACCTCTCACTGCTGTGGCCTCTCCCGTTGCGGAGCACAGGCTCCGGACACGCAGGCTCAGCGGCCATGGCTCACGGGCCCAGCCGCTCCGCGGCATGTGGGATCCTCCCGGACCGGGGCACGAACCCGTGTCCCCTGCATCGGCAGGCGGGCCCTCAACCACTGGGCCACCAGGGAAGCCCATCACTTATACTTTTAAATGAAAGTAGAGAAACAATAATCATACACTATAGTAAGTCAAAGGGACAAGCTGCAAAAAAATGTATATAATATGAATACATTTGTGTTAACAGAAAAAAAATTGTGATTTAGCTGATTATTTTTAAAATATGTAAATAAATTCATACCTATTTAGCCCTTCACCCACAGGTGGTTTTTGATTATCATCTAAGTAAACAATCACTTCTTTCCTTCGGATATGCACAATGTCATCTAAATTTAGATTTGTCAAATTCACATCTCCTTCAAAATAGATTGAACCATAACCTATAAATCAGAACAAACAGTTAAAAACTCATCCTGTATAGAGGGCAAATACCCATTTCATACTTCTAGTGATTATATAATGAGAAGGAGCAAGCAGCTTTAAACATTAATCAATATTCTAAATCACCCAGCAATTCCTTGAATGGGTTATTTCATCTATAATATGTATTAGAAGGTGACATCAAATACATTTATCTGATTTAACATGTGCGTTTTTACAGCAGTTAACGTTATCCTCAAAATAGCCTTTTTAAATCTCTCCCCAAATTTAAATCTCTCCGGCTGCTACATAAACAACCCTTAACACCTAGCCTGCAGTATGAATTAAAATACTTGAGCCCTTCTTTTAATACAATACAGCAAGATGAGATTTTTCCCCAAGAAAATTTATCTGTAATAACTTAATAATATGAAGTTGAACCTAAATATTACCCATCTCTTGTCAACTGTTAATTTTCTCACTATTTCTTGCTGTTTACAGTATTTTAATTGTAGAAAATTGCAATGAGCCAAATACTTACCAAATACTTACAAACAGTCTTTGTGAAGACTGTTACAAAGTTCTAGTCTTTTTTTGTTACTTGTCAATCAAAGTGTCTATTCAGGCCAAGGTGGGTCCAAATGTAGGTAAAAAACAAATTTAGCTATCAAGAGCTTCCTTTACTTAATTACAAAAATAAAGTGAAGATCTCTGGCTTATACACTACTAACTCTTAAATTCACACTCACCTTTACGACCAATAGTGAAGTCAGAGACAATGCACTCTCCTTTTTCATTGGTAATTTTAGCTAGGTCATCCATGGATGGAATAGTATAGTAGCCAACCTTAGTGAGAACGATGCCTATGACAAAAGAAACAGAAAATACTAGTTGTGACTGACCTCAGGTAGAGGAATTTTCGGTAATATTTATTTCACTTTTTCCTTTTTTTTTTTTTTTAAACTTTTATTTATTTATTTATTTTTTGTGGTACGCGGGCCTCTCACTGTTGTGGCCTCTCCCGTTGCGGAGGACAGGCTCCGGACGCGCAGGCTCAGCTGCCATGGCTCACGGGCCCAGCCGCTCCGCGGCATGTGGGATCTTCCCGGTCCGGGGCACGAACCCGTGCCGCCTGCATCGGCAGGCCGACTCTCAACCACTGCGCCACCAGGGAAGCCCCACTTTTTCCTTTTTAAAAATTTTCTACAGAATGGATAATTTAAAAAATTACCTGAAATAATCAGTAAATTATTATAAAAAGAGAAAATATATAGGAATAAAGCATTTTTCCAAGCTAGTTTTCTTTTTTTTTTTTCAATCTGCTTTTCTAAGAAACACTATTCCTAAGAGAAACCAAGTGTTTTTTTAAAAAAACCTCATGGCTAAGTAAGTTTGGAGAACATGCACAAGATAGTATATTACAGGTTCTGAAAACTCACAAAACAATGAAATCTATTTACTTAATCCAGTGTTCCCAAGACTTATTTAACCACAGAACTTCCTTTTCATATGACACCTATTAACATACGTGCACTATGAAAGGCATTCCATAGAATACATTCTGGGAAAGATTTATTGTTTTCTTTTATTTTACACATGGAAGATGCCCAAACCCAGGTTTTTGGCTTATCTGGTAATTCAGTGGATTAGAGGTGTAGCTAAAACTCCAAAACCAATGCTTTTAGTTTTACATGTTATTGCCTTCTATAAACCTCTTGTACCTTTCAAATTTACATCCTCAAATTGAGAGCTAAAATCAAGATGAAAAATCCTACATGAGAAAGTCCCATAGACAAATGGAAACTTAAAGGACTACACACTGATGTTATTTTAAAAAGTGCTAACTAGGCAGATTTCTGAAGAAATCAAAGAAAATATAGCATGGGTATGCTTGTTCTAGTCACTCCTTGTTCCATTTATAGGAAGAGATCAGGCTAACTTGCTCTCTGAGAGGAAAGAGTTTAAAGCCAATATAAGATCAAATTCCAGCCTCCAGCAATGCCCACTCACATGCTTAACTTGCTTCTCTATGGGCGAGTTTTAGAGGGTTGTTAAAGTGTCCTTGAGAATGGAATTTTAAATTGGGAGGCGGCAAAAAATGTCAGTGAGAAAACTAGAAACAATAAAAAAAAAATCTAGACTGGATATTTAAGATGTAGTATTATAATGAACTCATGTAGATGTCTAAACACAAATATAGATAACACAGGATTCTTAATGTGAAAGTATAAAGTTGTTTCCTTAGGGCACCAAGTGACCAAAGATATATATGAAGGCAATAAGATAATTAGATATAGAACAAGTTTACAGACACATCAAGACAAACTGTAAAATAAAAAAAAAAGACTAGGCAAAACTAATCTATGTGACAGAAACGAGACTGTGGTTGACTTCTTGAGATGGATACAGAAAAGAACTTTCCAGAGTGAAAGAAATGTTCTATCTCTTGATTGAGCAGATATATGTCAAAATTCATTGAAACGAACACTTAAGATCTGTGTACTTCACTATATGTAAATTGTACCTCAGTTAAAAGGGGGGAAGGGGGAATGTAATGACATTTGTCAAAACCCAAATGAGATGTTAAGTCAACAGAGAAAAAGCAAACTTTAAGCATCCCATCAAGATACTTCAATCTTGTCGTTTATACTGTTTCATGGATTAGTGTGGAAAAACTAATCAGTTCATTGTTGGGGACAAAAAAGAAAAGCACAGAACTGAGGTGATAATAACCATAGCAACCACTAACATTTGAATGCCTATTCTAGTCAGGCATTATGGTCTACTCAAATCTCAAAAATCTCATATGATAATACTGCTATAATTTTAATTAAAAAACCAATAAACAATATGTGAGTTTATAAAGCTAGGAAAAATTATGAGGATAGTCTCTCTGGCTACAAAATTTGGGATATTTAAACTATACCAGGATAATTAATAAAATGAATTTTAACTACTCCAAAGGTACAAAAAAAAAGTGAATTCCAAATCAACCAAAGCATCAGTGAGAAGTGTTTAAGTGTTAACTTCCATAAAATGCAATAAAAAACATTTAGAAGTTCAGATAGCTGACTTCTATTATGTTGAAAATCAGTGACAAACAGGAGGTCTCATATGACTGGTAGGAGATTACTTAAGTGCCAATCTGAATCTGACCTGCTGGATGCATATGGTAAGTATTATTTTCTATTTCTTCTCGGTCATCCTGAAGTGACTCCTCATGAAAAGAGGTCTCTTCACTGCTTCCTTCCAGCCCATTTCGCAAGGCAGCATGCATGTTTAACGCAACAATGGTATCATCCACACTGTTGCTGCTGTTATGTTTATTTCCAGCACTCTCTGGGGTTTGAGGAATGGGTTTGGCAATAGGGTTGGTATAAAAACGTGACACAAGAGAATCATCATCTCCATCCTGCTGATGGTTTTCATCGACTGGTTTGCTCAGAAAACTGAATCTGAAAAGGGAGAAAATAAATACTATCTTAGTCCCTTGAGTAGAAACAGTAGTAAAATGGTAACAATCAAACATTGCTAGGCTTTTACTAGCTTCTGGCACCGTTCTAGGTAATTCCATGTATTAAAAATTCACTTCTTACGGTAAACCTGTAAAATAGGCTATCATTCTCTGTATTTTACAGAAAACTCGGACACAGAAAAATAACTTGCCAAGGTCACAAAGCTATTAAGTGCTAGAGTTGGGATTGTAACCCAGGAAATCTGGCTGTAGATTCCACAGCTTTAACTGACCTATTTTCATGAATGAATGAACCTGAGCGTCACAACATTTAGTTTAAAGGGGGAAGGGGGTGTCTACTATGTGGGGTCAAATAATCAGTGGTGAATTTCAAAATAAAAAACTGAAAATTTTAAATTTTTAATATTATAATCAATAAGGTATTAATGATTCACTTATGAAAACTCAAACTAAAATTTTATCCAAAGAGAAAAAAAACAGGAGTGCAAAGACATATATACAAGGATTTTTCACTGAAGCATTATTTTGAATATAGGAATACCAAAATAATCTAAATGTCCTCTAATAGAGAACTGATTGAATTACCTTACATTTACAGTAATGGTTACAGACTCATTTAAAAAGAGGAGGCAGGTTATTCATATTGATACAGAAAGGTGTTTACAGTAAATGGAAATAAGCAGGTTACAGAATATTATTTTGTGCATAAACTCTACAATATATAAGAATATATTTATAAATAAATTTTTAAACTGTAAGAATATATACTGAACTCTTAAGAATTAGTGTATATACTTGTACTTCCTCCTTTATATATTTCTATACTTTTTTATTTTTTTGGTTTGGTTACAGTGACTGTGTATCACTTTAACAACCCCATCCAAAATGACATACATGGATACCAAAATAGTTTTGCAGAAATGAATCAGAAAAATAATTTTAAGGTCTAAAGTACTCAAGAAGCAACAACACAACATAACTTCTAGATGCTGATATGCTGTAATATTGGGTTGGCCAAAAAGTTCGTTTGGACTTTTCCGTAAGATGTTATGGAAAAATTCGAACAAACTTTTTGGCCAACCCAATACTTCTAACTTCATACAATTTCATAGAATGAATAAATTCTAAGCTCAGAATCTTTTCTAAATGAGCACAAGGCCCTCTACCAGAAGTAACCCAAATGAGAATTCAGTTTACCTCTCTCCATTTTCTGGATAATCAGATGGTGAAGCTAGATCTTCTGAATCACGATTAACAGGAGAGAAGAGATTGCTATTGTTAAGGTTTTTCAAAACCAACTTCTTAATGCTCTTCCTATAAACAGAGACCAAAAGAAAAAAAAGAAAGAACTCAGGCACACATAATTACATCAAAGACCATCTTAAAACCTTAAGTGGAAAGGGACACTCTTATTCAATTCATATATATCTAAAATTGACCTAACAAGTTCAATTCACCAACTTATCCCATAAATACATAACCAGAACACAAGGTCTCAAATGTATTACACTCTGGTGTTTGGAAGAATAAGCTAAGCACATCAAAATCAAGTAGGAAATCCCCCAGAAAATACTCTTCCCTTTCTGAACTCCCCGAGCATTTTGTTCAGACACTACTAGTTTACTCATCACACTGTCAATATTTCAATTACTTCTCTACATGTCTTTTCTCTCGTTAAATACTTTTTCTTTTTTGGCAGTCAGGATTTATGACTGCTCCTGCATAGAACTTGGCACGCTGACTTGAAGGAAAATAGGATAGATGTTTGTTGATTAAATGAAAAAGGTTTCTTTAAAAAAAAAATACAAGAAAGAGGAGTAAAATCCCCTGATATCCAATGATGGAAATGACCATGAATACCTAAAAAGTTCGTTTGTGTACAATAGGTTTATTTAAGGCAACAACCTCTACAGCATACCAGCTTTAAGTAGAAAAACAATACAAGAGATCTTAATCAACCTCCACTTAAAAAGTCACTGGATTACCTAATGCACTCCATTCCCTCTTTTAGAAAAACCAACCATTGGGAATTCCCTGGAGGTCCAGTGGTTAGGACTGCACATTTCCACTGCGTGGTTTGATCCCTGGTTGGGGAACTAAGATCCCATATGGTGTGCAGTACAGCCAAAAAACCAAAAACAAAGCAAAACAAAAAAAAACCCACCAACCAACCCGCCTCCCCACCCCCTGCCTCGACCGCCGCCCAAAACCAACCATTAAGTAGTTAGGCCACTCTCTAATTTATTCTAGTCTCAACAACTGGGTTATATAGTAACAAACATCTAGTGTTTGTTCCTTACCTATGTATGCTATTTATACTCCCTATAGTCATGATGTTATTAAATAAGTATTAAGTAAGCCAATGAAATAGGCACTTGACAATAAAAAATTATTATTTCCATGAAAAACAAAAGTTGCTCTCCCATTAACGGTAGACTAGGTAATGCAGATTAATTCTCCTAGGAAGGATTACCAGAAAACTCAGAGCTCTTTCTAGGCATTAAGAGCCAACAAGATAGTAAAAAATGACTGTACCAGCAACCTGGGGGGACAGTGGTACGGGGAGCTGTCCAATATTTTGGGTTGCTTTTCTCCTGGAGACTTTTCGGATCCAAAGGGAAGGCTGAGAGGCTGATGGTGAACTTGACAAGTCTTGTGGGACCAGGGAGGCAGAGATAAGTCTAGAGCCACCAAGGGGGTGGGTCACTAGTAAATGCCACTTGTTTTGTGTTGGGACCTGAAAAGTCCCTACCTCTGGAGTTAAGAAAGAACTAAAAGTAAAAAGCACACGGTCCTAAGTTCAGCTATGACTCATTTCATAAGCACTGTCATAAAAAAAGAAAAAAAAAACTCTGAAGGTCAATATCATCATCCTTGAATTCCAGTTACTGCCAGTTTTCTTCAAAGAAGATAAATGGCCAATAAGCACATAAGACACACAACATCATAAAGGGAATGCAAATTACAAGCATGAGGTACCACTTTACCCCCACTACAATGGCTGTTATAAACAGACAGACATACCAGAAAATAACAAGAGCTGACAAGGATATGGAGGAAATTAAAACATTGTGCACTGCTGGTGGGAATGTAAAATGGTGCAGTGGCTATGGAAAACAGTTTGGCAGTTCTTTTTTTCTTTTTTCCTTTATTTTTTAACATCTTTAGTGGAGTTTAATTGCTCTACAATGGTGTTAGTTTCTGCTTTATAACAAAGTGAATCAGCCATACATATACACATATCCACACACCTCCTCCTTCTTGCGTCTCCCTCCCACACTCCCTATCCCACCACTCTAGGTGGTCACAAAGCACTGAGCTGATCTCCCTGTGCTATGCAGCTGTTTCCCACTAGCTACCGATTTTACATATGGTAGTGTATATATGTCCATGCCACTCTCTCACTTCGTCCCAGCTTACCCTTCCCCCTCCCCGTGTCCTCAAGTCCATTCTCTATGTCTGCGTCTTTATTCCTGTCCTGCCCCTAGGTTCTTCAGAACCAATTTTTTCTTTTTTTCAGATTCCATATTTATGTGTTAGTATACGGTATTTGTTTTTCTCTTTCTGACTTACTTCACTCTGTATGACAGACTCTAGGTGCATCCACCTCACTACAAATAACTCAATTTCGTTTCTTTTTATGGCTGAGTAATAGTCCATTGTATATATGTGACACATCTTCTTTATCCATTCATCTGTCAATGGACACTTAGGTTGCTTCCATGTCCTGGCTATTGTAAACAGAGCTGCAATGAACACTGTGGTACATGGCTCTTTTTGAATTATGGTTTTCTCAGGGTATATGCCCAGTAGTGGGATTGCTGGGTCATATGGTAGTTCTATTTTTAGTTTTTTAAGGAACCTCCATACTGTTCTCCATAGTAGCTGTATCAATTTACATTCCTACCAACAGTGTAAGAAGGTTCCCTTTTCTCCACACCCTCGCCAGTGTTTTTTGTAGATTTTTTTGATGATGGTCATTCTGACTGGTGTGAGGTGATACCTCCTTGTAGTTTTGATTTGCATTTCTCTAATGATTAGTGATGCTGAGCATCCTTTCATGTGTTTGTTGCCAATCTGTATATCTTCTTTGGGAAAATGTCTATTTAGGTCTTCTGCCTATTTCTGGATTGGGTTGTTTGTTTTTTGGATATTGAGCTGCATGAGCTGCTTGTAAATTTTAGACATTAATCCTTTGTCAGTTGCTTTGTTTGCAAATATTTTCTCCCATTCTGAGGGTTGTCTCTTCATCTTGTTTATGGCTTCCTTTGCTGTGCAAGAGCTTTTAAGTTTCATTAGATCCCATCTGTTTTTGTTTTTATTTCCATTTCTCTAGAAGGTGGGCCAAAAAGGATCTTGCTGTGATTTATGTCAAAGAGTGTTCTTCCTATGTTTTCCTCTAAGAGTTTTATAGTGTCTGGCCTTACATTTATGTCTTTAATCCATTTTGAGTTTATTTTTGTGTATGGTGTTAGGGAGTGTTCTAATTTCATTCTTTTACATGTAGCTGTCCAGTTTTCCCAGTACCACTTATTGAAGAGGCTGTCTTTTCTCCACTGTATATTCGTGCCTCCTTTATCAAAAACAAGGTGACTATATGTGGGTGGGTTTATCTCTGGGCTTTCTATCCTGTTCCATTGATCTATATGTCTGTTTTTGTGCCAGTACCATACTGTCTTGATGACTGTAGCTTTGTAGTATAGTCTGAAGTCCAGGAGCCTGATTCCTCCAGCTCCAGTTTTCTTTCTCAAGATTGCTTTGGCTCTTCGGGGTCTTCTGTGTTTCCATACAAATTGTGAAATTTTTTGTTCTAGTTCTGTGAAAAATGCCATTGGTAGCTTGATAGGGATTGCACTGAATCTGTAGATGCTTTGGGTAGCATAGTCATTTTCACAATGTTGATTCTTCCAATCCAAGAACATGGTATATCTCTCCACGTTTGTAACATCTTTAATTTCTTTCATCAGTGTCTTCTAGTTTTCTGCATACATACAAGTCTTTTGTCTCCTTAGGTAGGTTTATTCCTAGGTATTTTATTCTTTTTGTGGCAGTGGTAAATGGGAATGTTTCCTTAATTTCTCTTTCAGATTTTACATCATCTTTCACCATCTGAAGAGTTTGAGAAGGACAGGTGTTAGCTCTTCTCTAAATGTTTGCTGGAATTCGTCTGTGAAGCCACCTGGTCCTGGGCTTTTGTTTGTTGGAAGCTTTTTAATCACAGTCTCAATTTCAGTGCTTGTCATTGGTCTGCTTATATTTTGTCTCTCTTTCTGGTTCAGGCTCGGAAGGTTGTGCTTTTCTAAGAATTTGTCCATTTCTTCTAGGTTGTCCATTTTATTGGCATATAATTGCTTGTAGTAATCTCTCATGATCCTTTGTATTTCTGCAGTTAGTTGTTATTTCTCCTTTTTCATTTCTAATTCTACTGATTTGAGTCTTCTCCCTTTTTTTCTTGATGAGTCTGGCTAATGGTTTATCAATTTTGTTTATCTTCTCAAAGAACCAGCTTTTAGTTTTATTGATCTTTGCTATCATTTCCTTCATTTCTTTTTCATTTATTTCTGATCTGATATTTATGATTTCTTTCCTTCAGCTAACTTTGGGGTTTTTTTGGTTCTTCTTTCTCTAATTGCTTTAGGTATAACGTTCTGTTGTTTGAGATGTTTCTTGTTTCTTGAGGCAGGATTATTTGAGATGTTTCTTGCTTCTTGAGGCAGGAATGTATTGCTATAAACTTCCGTCTTAAGAACTGCTTTTGCTGCATCCCATAGGTTTTGGGTCGTTGTGTTTTCTCCATTGTCATTTGTTTTTAGGTATTTTTTGATTTCCTCTTTGATTTCTTCAGTGATCTCTTGGTTATTTAGTAGTGTACTGTTTAGCCTCCATGTGTTTGTATTTCTTTTTACAGACTTTTTTCTGTAATTGATATGTAGTCTCATAGTGTTGTGGTTGGAAAAGATACTTGATACAATTTCAATTTTCTTAAATTTACCAAGGCTTGATTTGTGACCCAAGATATGATCTATCCTGGAGAATGTTCCATGAGCACTTGAGAAGAAAGTATATTCTGTTATTTTTGGATGGAATGTCCTATATCAATTAAGTCCATCTTGTTTAATGTATCATTTAAAGCTTGTGCTTCCTTATTTATTTTCATTTTGTATGATCTGTCCATTGGTGAAAGTGGGGTGTTAAAGTCCCCTACTATGACTGTGTTACTGTTGATTTCCCCTTTTATGGCTGTAAGCATTTGCCTTATGTATTGAGGTGCTTCTATGTTGGGTGCATAAATATTTACAAATGTTATATCTTCTTCTTGGATCGATCCCTTGATCATTATGTAGTGTCCTTCTTTATCTCTTGTAATAGTGTTTATTTTAAAGACTATGTTGTCTGACATGAGAATTGCTACTCCAGCTTTCTTTTGATTTCCATTTGTATGGAATATCTTTTTCCATCCCCTCACTTTCAGTCTGTATGTGTCCCTAGGTCTGAAGTGGGTCTCTTGTAGACAGCATATATATACATCTTGTCTTTGTATCCATTCAGCCAATCTATGCCTTTTGGTTGGAGTATTTAATCTATTTACATTTAAGGTAGTTATCGATATGTACGTCCCTATTACCATTTTCTTAATTGTTTTGGGTTTGTTATTGTAGGTCTTTTCCTTCTCTTGTGTTTCCTGCCTAGAGAAGTTCCTTTAGCATTTGTTGTAAAGTTGATTTGGTGGTGCTGAATTCTCTTAGCTTTTGCTTGTCTGTAAAGGTTTTAATTTCTCCGTCAAATCTGAATGAGATCCTTGCTGGGTAGAGTATTCTTGGTTGTACGTTTTTCCCTTTCATCACTTTAAGTATATCATGCCACTCCCTTCTGGCTTGTAGAGTTTCTGCTGACAAATCAGCTGTTAACCTTATGGGAGTTCCCTTGTATGTTATTTGTTGTTTTTCCCTTGCTGTTTTCAATAAGTTTTCTTTGTCTTTAATTTTTGCCAATTTGATTACTATGTTAACCTGATGGGGATTCCCTTATATGTTATTTGTTGTTTTTCCCTTGCTGTTTTTAGTATGTTTTCTTTGTATTTAATTTTTGATAGTTTGATGAATATGTGTCTTGGCGTCTTTCTCCTTGGATTTATCCTGTATGGGACTCTGCGCTTCCTGGACTTGATTAACTATTTCCTTTTCCATATTAGGGAAGTTTCCAAATATAATCTCTTCAAATATTTTCTCAGTCCCTTTCTTTTTCTCTTCCTCTTCTGGGACCCCTATAATTCGAACGTTGGTGTGTTTAATGTTGTCCCGGAGGTCTCTGAGACTGTCCTCAATTCTTTTCATTTGTTTTTCTTTATTTTGCTCTGGGGTAGTTATTTCCACTACTTTATCTTCCAGGTCATTTATCCGTTCTTCTGCCTCATTTATTCTGCTATTGATTCCTTCTAGAGAATTTTTAATTTCTTTTATTGTGCTGTTCATCATTGTTTGGTTTGCTCTTTAGGTCTTCTAGGTCCTTCTTAAACGTTTCTTGTATTTTCTCCATTCTATTTCCAAGGTTTTGGATCATCTTTAATATCATTACTCTGAATTGTTTTTCAGGTAGCCCGAACAGTTTGGCAGTTCTTTAAAAGGTTAAGTATAGAATCAATGTATGACCAAACCATTCAAGTCCTGGATATATACTCAAAGGAATTGAAACTGGGACTCTGATACTTGTACACCAACATTTATAGCAGCAGTATTCACATAGCTGAAAGGTGGAAACAACCCAAAAGTCCATCAATAGATGGAATGGATAAACAAAATGTGGGTTAACCATACAGTGGAATATTATTCAGCCTTAAAAAGAAATGAAGTTCTGGGCTTCCCTGGTGGCACAGTGGTTGAGAGTCCGCCTGCCAGTGCAGGGGACACGGGTTCATTCCCCGGTCTGGGAAGATCCCACATGCCGCAGAGCAGCTAGGACTGTGAGCCATGGCTGCTGAGCCTGCGTGTCTGGAGCCTGTGCTCTACAACGGGAGAGGCCACAACAGTGAGAGGCCCACGTACCGCCAAAAAAAAACAAAAAACGAAAGAAATGGAAGTTCTGATACATGCTACAACTTAATGAACCTCTAAAACATTATGCCAACGAATGAGAACATACTGTATAGCACAGGGAACTCTACTTAATGCACTGTGTTGACATGAATGGGAAGGAAGTCCAAAAGGGAGGGGATATGTGTATATGTATGGCTGATTCATTTTGCTGTACAGCAGAAACTACACAACATTGTAAAGCAACTATACTCCAATAAAATTTAAACAAATAAAATAAAACATTATGCCAAGTAAAATAATCCAGACATGAAAGAAAGAATAAATTCTGTATGATTCTCTGTATATGAGGTATATAAAATAGGCAAATTCTTACAGACAGAAGGTAATATAAAGGTTAAGAGGTTAACAGGTTTCTTCTTCTGTGGGAAGAAGAAAATAGGGAATTATCACATGGCAGGTACAGAGTTTCTGTTTGGGATGATGAAGTTCTGGAGATACTGGTGGTGATAGTTACACAATATTGTAAATATACTTAACACCACTGAATTGTAATTGTACGTAACATAAATTTTACCATTTTAACCATTTTCATGTATATTTTACCACAATAAAAATTAGTAAGTAAAAAAATCACAAGTCATTCACGCACACATTTGTAAAAGCTGTTAAATATTAAAATAGATAAATTTAGGAAAACTGAAGATGTGTTCATATACGTTTTTGTGATTTGGAGGTTAAGGAAATAAAGTAACTGAAATATCCAAACCAAATAAATCACTATGTATGTAGAAGACCTAAATGATTAGCAAGCTTAGTTTAATTTAATATCCCCATACCCAACAATTATGGAATAAATATTCTTTTCAAATACACATGGAATGTTTATGAAAACTAACCACATGTTGGACTATTAAAGCAAGCCACAAGTTTCAAAGAACTGAAATCACCTGAAGTACTCTTTTGTTTTGCACATAAGCTAGAAATCAGTAACAAAGAGATAACTTAAAAATCTCCATGTTAGGAATTTATATTCTTGAATAATCCAAGGCTCAAAAAACCCTATGAAAATCAGAAAGCATTTATCATATAATTATTTTTTGAACATTAAGAGTACTCCATATCAAAACTTGTAGAGTACAAATAGAGCTGAACTAAAAGGGAAACTGACATCTCTAAATGCATAATTAATATTTGAAAAGAAGGAAAGATGAAAATTAAAGCTAAGCATCCATTTAGACAAAGGACAGAAAATTAAATACCATAAAAAGAGGGGGGGAATGGACCTCCCTGGTGGCACAGTGGTTAAGAATCCGCCTGCCAACGCAGGGGACGTGGGTTCGAGCCCTGGTCCGTGAAGATCCTACATGCTGCGGAGCAACTAAGCCTGTGCACCACAACTGCTGAGCCTGAGCTCTAGAGCCTGCGAGCCACAACTACTCAGCCCGCACACCCAGAGCCCATGCTCCACAACAAGAGAAGCCACCGCAATGAGAAGCCTGTGCAGCGCAACGAAGAGTAGCCCCCGCTCGCCACAACTAGAGAAAAGCCCGCATGCAGGCAACAAAGAACCAATGCAGCCAAAAATAAAATAAATAAATTGTTTTTAAAAAAGAGGGGGGAATGGACTAAAAATAAATATTAGTGAAAATATGATAAATAAAATTAAAAATTAATGAAAGAGGAATTAGACTCGAGAGCATCAATAATGCCAGAAGTTAGTTCTTTGAAGTGGTCAATAAAACTGGTAGATCCCTGACCACATTGCTAAAATGAGAAGGTACAAAATACCCACATGTCAGGAATGAAAACACAGACATCCCCACAGATTCTACTAAAATGAAAAAGACAGTAAGGATATTTTTAAACAACTTTATGCCAGTAAGTTTGAAATTTTAATGAGCTGAAATGAATATTATAAGAACATAACTTGTCAAAAGTGACTCAAAAAAAATGAAAAAGCTGATGTCCTATAACTTTAAAGTCAATAATTAAAACAAAACACTTTACTACAAATAGTACTTCAGACTCGTATCTTCACTAGTATCCAACATCTAATGGAAGGGGGGGTGGGGAAAGGCCTATCTTACCCAAAGTCTTCCAGAGAATAGAGGAAATGATACAATTTGTGAGGTCAGCCTAATTTTTATACCAAAACTGGGTAAGGAAATTATAAGACAGGAACATCCAAGACAATCTAAATCAGGAACACAGAAGGCAAAAAAAGTCCTGGACAAAATTTTACATGGTGAACTCTACAAGAAAGTAAGTTGGGCTTCCCTGGTGGCACAGTGGTTGAGAATCTGCCTGCCAATGCAGGGGACACGGGTTTGAGCCCTGGTCCAGGAGGATTCCACATGCCGTGGAGCAACCAGGCCTGTGCGCCACAACTACTGAGCCTGCGCGTCTGGAGCCTGTGCTCCACAACAAGAGAGGCCGCAATAGTGAGTGGCCCCCGCTTGCTGCAACTAGAGAAAAAGCCCTCGCACAGAAACGAAGACCCAAAACAGACAAAGATAAATAAATAAATAAATAAATAAATAAGAAAAAAAAGTTAAAAAAGAACGTAAGTTACCAAACACTATCAGGGTCTATGGAAAGGACTTAGGAGCCAACATAAAAGGGTACCTTCTGGCCAAAGAGCAAACAACCTAGTGATCACAGAAAATATTAGCTGTAATGGATGGAAACACAGCAACAGGGGTGGGGTGGGGGGCAGGAGAGAAGATGGCTTAATTAAATGTTTCACATGAAGAACATACAAGTAAAAAACAAGGAACTAAATATGAAACATAAAAACCATGTCAGGCAAATGTGAAGAGGACTGGAATCAGAAATATCAAGGTGAGACAGGTACAAAGAACAGACACAAGAAGCCAAAGAACAGGAAAGTGTTGCACAATTTGTGAAGCAAAACTATGTGACTTTGAACACCAGGTTTATTTCAACAATGAAATATTTCATAAGTAAAAACAAGTGACAGATTCATGTATATTTCGCCATATTTACGTCACTGCCCTCACTTGGCTTATAGGAATATAGGGATATAGGAATAAGAGTTACTTGTTTGAACTTGTATTGAACTTGTTTCCCACAACCTTGCTACATTTACTTATTAGTTCAGAATTGACATACAGTAAACAGCACATATTAAGTTTTGACATGTGTATAAGTTTTGACATGTGTATACGCCAGTGAAACCATCATCACAATCAAGAAAAACAACACAGCCATAAATACCCAGAAGTCTCCTCATACACCTTGTAATCTCTCCTTTCTATCCCTCCAAGACCTCTCCCTCATGCCCAGGCAACAACTTGCACTTTCCAGTATTTTCTATAAATGGGGCAGTGGGGGGAGAGACTATCTTGATAAATACAAGACAGAATACCATTCAGTCAAGTCATGTTTGAAACAAACATTGAAAAAAAAACTGGAAAATAAAATTACATCCGCTTGAAAAAATATATATGTGTATTTAAAACCAGAAACATAACAAAATACCCCCTCTGCCTGACAGTCTTCCCTATCCCTCAGAGAAGCTTTCCTTCATCATTCTGTTAGTCTCTCCTACAGTGGCAATCTCTACTTCTGTTACTTGTCTCACTTGTGATTATTTTGTCAACATCTCTCTTCCCCCATAGTTTGTGACAGAGGAATGTGTCTTGTTCACAGCAACTAAGCCCGTGTGCCACAACTACTGAGCCTGTGCTCTACAGCCTGCGAGTCACAACTATTGAGGCCCACATGCCTAGAGCCCATGCTCCACAACAAGAGAAGCCACTGCAATGAGAAGCCCGCACACTGCAACGAAGAGTAGCCCCTGCTCGCCGCACCTAGAGAAAGCCCTTGCGCAGCAACAAAGACCCAACGCAGCCAAAAAAACAAAACCCCCCACAACACTGTAATCAACTATATTTCAATAAGTTATTTCAAACTTAAAAAAAAAGAATAAACACACATGCAAACGAACAAGCATATAACTTGAATAGAGAATCACCTAATACATCAAAGTAGCATTTAAATTCCCTTGGGACTGGTGCAGTTTGTTTAACAAATGATGCTGGCATAACTGGCAGAAAAAATAAATAAATAAAAGAACATGGGGAGTTCTGACAAGAGAAAAGATGGGTAAAATTTAAAATAGGGTGGCCAGAGTAGTATTCACCAATGTGACATTTGAGTAAAGAGCAAGAGAGTTAGCTATTAGGATTTATGGGGAGAAGTGTTTTAGGCAAAGAGAACAATTGGAGGAAAGATCCAAAGGCAATAGCATGCCTTTCTTGTCCTAACAGCAGCAAGGAGATTATGGTGGAGTAAACAGTGAAGACAGTAGTAGATGTGTTTACAGAGGTAATGGAACGTCAGATCTTATAGGGCCTCATATGCCATTGTAAGGAATTCAGCTTTTACTGGGTGAAGTATGAACCACAATTGAGTTTTGGACAGAAAGTGACGTGGTCTGACTTAAACTTCAAAGGAATCACTGTTAGCTTTATTCTGAACAGAATGCAAAGGAACAAAGGTAAAAGCAAAAAAGATCAGTTAGGAGAATATTGTAGTAATTCAGTCAAGAAATGATGGTGCCTTGGGTCAAGGTAATTAGTAGCAGTGAAGGTGGTAAGAATTGGTCAGATTCTGGATAACTTTTTTTTTTTTTTTTTTTTTCAGATTCTGGATAACTTTTAAAGGTAGAACAAAGATTTGCTGATGGCTTAGATATGGGATGTATGAAAAAAGTCAATGATGATTCCAAAATTTTTGGCCTGAGCAACTAGAGTGATAGAAATGCAATTATCTGCAACAGGAAAGGCTTTGGGTGGAACAGCTTTAAGGTGGAAGATCAGTTCAGTTCTGGACATGTTAATTTTGAAATAAATGTCTATTAGACATGCAAGTGGAGATGTTGAGTAGGGCTGGATATTGGATATGAGTCTGGAGTTTGCGAGAGAGGTCCAGGCTGGAGATAAAAGTTTGAGAATTAGACTACAGATGATCAAAAAGTCTTGAATTGGGGCTTCCCTGGTGGCGCAGTGGTTGAGAGTCCGCCTGCCGATGCAGGGGACACGGGTTCATGCCCCGGTCCGGGAAGATCCCACATGCCGCGGCCGGGCCCGTGAGCCATGGCCGCAGGGCCTGCGCGTCTGGAGCCTGTGCTCCGCAATATAAATCACTTTGGGAGTGAGTAAAGATAATGTGATCAAGAACTGAGCCTAGGGGCACTCCAATTTTAAGAGGCCAGGAAGAAGAGTAACCAGCAAGGGAGACAGAAGGAGCAACCAGTAAGGTAGGAACAAAACTAGAAAAGTCGGGGGTTCCTGGAAGCCACATTTCCAGGAAAGTAAATCAAGGAAAAGTGACAGGTAAACCGTGTACTTCCAATACATCAAGTAAAGACTGTTGAGAGCAACACCACAGAAGTAGAAGCCAGAAAGGGGATACCATATTAACAGCAAAACGTGTGCTTTCCCACTCCAATCCTCTCTATTTGTGTATCGTATCTGTAGATCCTAAGACCTGGTGAAATTGCCCTGAAAGTTGTTGATCTAATGACTGGACTAAAAAGGGTGACTCTAAGCCCTTTTTATTTACTCTGTGCCGAACAATTTGCTAAATGCTGGGGACATAAACGTGAATAATACACAGTCCCTGCCTTCAAAATAATCCAGTGATGTTCTAAAGAAATGCATGAAATCGGACTTTCCATCTTTTCTGAAGCAGCTGTCCAACATACTTTTAAGAGAAAAAAAGGAATGATAATTTTTTACACTTTATAACATTCACAGACTAAGAACTATAAGAGATGAATTTCTACTTTTCCCCCGAAAGCTTTTAAAAAAAAAAAAAAGCTTTCCTTTCTGATTAGAAAAGTATTCGGTATTTTAAAAAAGCCTCTGTGTGTGTTTAGCAATGCATCTAGAAAAATAAACTTAGAAATGAAATGCCCTGAAATTACATCTCCAGAAGTTAACTACTGTTGACACTTTGGTATGTATTTTTCTTGTTTTTTTCCCCCATGTATATATATTAACACTCTAATAAGGCATGTTTGCATACTATAATTTTCAATGTTTACCAACAACTCTTCTACATACTTTCCTGAATTTATTTTCAATGTAATTAGTTATTATTTTATTATTTAATATCTATATGTGTAGGAATGAAAACAAATGTGTGTATACGTATATATATTTTTTCTTAACTAGTTTGGCCAATTTGAGTTGTAAGAAAACAGTGTCTTCTGCTTAAAACAATGTAAGCACTAGCACTAGCTTATCAAAAACAAAACCAAATAACACGATATAGGCAAAACTTGAAGGATGTTAACCAAAACATGTTAACTATGATTATCTCTGGGAGTGACTGAGTTATTTTTATTCTTCTTCATGATATTCTGCATTTATCACATTAAGAAAAAAATGTATATATAACATTCGTAGCACATTTAAGTAAACAGTTTTACACTTAGTTTATATTAATATTTTACATCTAATTTAACAGAAACTCACTTGGGCATGAATGCTCCATTGGCTAAGGATGGTTCATCGTCATCTAGCCCATCGAAGAGGTGTGACTTGGCTGTGCCTGTTGTTTGTAAAGCCTTCGGTCGGACTCTGGTGGCAGGGCGGGGTGTCAGTTTATAATGCGTAGGTGTTGTGAGAGCCTTCTGGGCTGCTGGATTTGTCGGTTTCAATCTCTGAAAAACAAAAAAATCAAGGACAGTTCTAGTTTAACTCAAATATGATACTGGCCTTAAAAATCAGAAGACCAGAGTTCACACCTCATCTCTGCCATCACCTGCTAGATCCCTCTTGGAGTCTTGGCTCTCAGAACACAAGGATTTCCCACCCAACTTTGTATGTAAGAATGCTAATTAGCATTCTTACATACAAAGTAATGCTTTGTAACTGAATGCTAATGTAACTGTCTTTATTTCTCTATAATTGATTTTCATTCATCTCCCCAGCCCCCATTTCAATGGGTTTGTCTGACTTGTTTCAAAATGTAATTGAGATACTGCATCTGAAGTGCTTTGTAAATTGAAATGTACTAACATATTAATATACCTTGTGCATTTCTTTTCATCTTACAAAAGAGAATAGCCTGCAGTTGTTTTGCTTTCTAAAACAAAGATGACAATATTTACATTCAATTTTAAGAAAATACCAAAATAATTCTAAGCCTAATTATTTTTCAATTAAACCAAAAATCTTATCCTTCAAGAAAAACTGAGACACAGCCATAAATATTCAACTTTTATGCAATCTACATCACTTTGAAAAAATGGATAGATATTAGCCTTTATTTATCCACCATTTAAGAAACGCTGATAATTACCATGAGTCAAACACTAAGAATAAAAATAATACATTGGGACTTCCCTGGTGGTGTAATGGTTAAGAATCCACCTGCCAATGCAGGGGACACGGGTTCGAGCCCTGGCCCAGGAAGATTCCACATGCCGCGGAGCAACTAAGCCCATGTGCCACAACTACTGAGCCTATGCTCTAGAGCCTGCAAGCCACAACGACTGAGCCCAAATGCCACACCTACTGAAGCCCATGTGCCTAGAGACCATGCTCCGCAACAAGAGAAGCCACTGCAATGAGAAGACTGTGCACCACAACGAAGAGTAGCCCCCACTCACTGCAACTAGAGAAAGCCGGTGTGCAGCAACGAAGAAAGAGGAAAGAGAGGAAAGAGAGGAAAGAGAGGAAAGAAAGGAAAGAAAGGAAAGAAAGGAAAGAAAAGAAAGAAAGAAAGGAAGGAAGGAAGGAAGGAAGGAAGGAAGGAAGGAAGGAAGGAAGGAAGGAAGGAAGGAAGGAAGGAAGAAAAAGAAAAGAAAGAAAGAAAAGAAAAAGAAATTTAAAATAATAATACAAATACTCTCCCTGATTTTTGAGGGTATTAAAAGTTAGTGGAGGAGACATACAACTAAATTAATTAGTCTTCAGGTTAGTTAGTTTTTTTTTTTTTTTTTTTTTGAACCAGGGAAGCCCTTCAGGTTGGTTTTGATGGCACCTTTACTATGTCTCCATAGTATCTTTAGGATGTTATACATTTGTTTTTCTAAACAGTATACATGGGATTATATAACCACTTGAAACAACAATATCTAAAATATAAAACCTGTCAATTTATTCTTCTCTTCACAATGCAGACTGTTTACACTTCAGTAACAACAAACCTTCTCAAATCTCTTTTGTGATCTTTCACAATTCTGTGCCTTTGCTTGGAATGTCTTAACCTAGATCTACCAACTTCTACATATGTTCTCAAAAAGAGTTAAACCTTACCTCTTCTGAAAACCTTTATCAAACTCACCCAAGAATCTATGCTCTTCCCTCTGTGATATTTTTAAATATTTATTAACATGAAATTCACTAACATAAAATTCACCATTTTAATGCATTTAATTCAGTTGAGTTTTAGTGTATTTACAAGGCTGTACAACCACCAACCACTAAATTCCAGAACATTTCCCTCATTCCAAAAAGAAATCCCGTGCCTCCCAATTCCTCTCTTTATCTCTCTCTTTTTTTTAACATTCATTTATTTTATTATTTATTTATTTGGCTGTGTCAGATCCTAGTTGTGGCATGTGGGACCTTTTTAGTTGCAGCATGTGGAATCTTTATTTACAGCATGTGGGATCTAGTTCCCTGACTGGGGATCAAACCTGGGCCCCCAGCACTAGGGAGTGTGGAGTCTTAGCCACTGGACCACCAGGGAAGTCCCCTCTATCTCTTGGCAAGCATGTACTTTCTGTCTCTATGGATATGCCTATTCTACACATTTTATATAAATAGGATCATGTGGCCTTTGCGTTTGGCTTCTTTGACTTAGCATGTTTTCAAGATTCATCCATGTTGTAGCATGGATCATCACTTCATTCCTTTTTATGGCTGAATGATATTCCATTATATAGACATACAACATTGTGTTTATCCATTCATCAGTTGATGGGCTCATCTATTACTGCATATACTATACTAAAGCTGAGTAAATTTAACCATGTACAGGTCTGATCTTCCTCACTAGATAGCAAGCTCTTAGAGAATAAATTTTTGTTTACTTTTATTAGGTATCCTCAGTGCTGAACACAGTAACTAGTGAGACATAAATGGCTAAATAATAATTTCTGTATACTGAGCAACTTACTCTAATTCTCAACACTGAACAGAATTGCTATTCCCATTCTACAGATGAAACACATTTCAGAAAGGCAAAAGGAGATGCCCAATATCTCACAGACTGTAAGTGGTAAAAAAGGATTAAACCGACCAAAGACTACTTTTAATGCCACAACACAGTGGCACAAGATCATTTCTAGAGCCTAAGAGATTAAGACAAAGCTATGTAGAAATCAGGAGAAAAGAATTTTGATTTGCCGCTTAAGACATTATGATGTTAGAGAAATCAGCCTCTGTGAGCCTTAGTTTGCTCAACTATAAAATGAGTATAATATCTGCCTCATATCAGGGCTGTTGAAAAGTCTCAGCCTTCACTTCCAGTTCAACACTTATTTCACTGTCATGCTGCCTTCCAGATACAAAAATAATTTACCCCCTGGCCTAGTGAAAAGCGTAAATAATGCGTCTTAAAAGCTTAATTACACCTAAGTTTCTCCTACTCTGAGAACAGATTTTATACAAACATCCTAAACTTACCTCTTCTTTCTTCTTAGGGTCTGACATGGGATTCCGAAAGAGAGGAGAGTCTCCAAAAGGTGAGTATGTCAGACTATTGATGTGCTGTTGGAGAACAGCCTGCTGGGCAGCAGAAGCATTTGGATCTGTCAAAGCTTTTTAAAAAAAGAAAAGAAAAAGCAAGATGTCAGTCCAAGGACCCAGTGCCTTAAATCAAGAGAACTTGAGATTCTCTTCAAAATGTTCAGACTCACTCAGTGGCATTACTGGTTGAGAGCAAAGGAGCAAACTGTGAAGAAAATCAACAATCAAATAATCTAAAAGGTCGAAGATATGTGGAGCACTTCATAAGAGACAACACACATAAAATTTTACTTTTAGGTGTTCATTATTGCCAACAATCAAAGAAATGTAAACCTAAACAACCGTGAAGAAATTTTATATCTACCTCATTATCTATCAATGGCATAGCTATATAAAAAGGGATCAGTCTGACTTCTAGAAACACTGCAAATTGGTTTAATGTCTAAAAGAAACAATATGACAGTACACAGAGCAAGTAATGTTTTTATATTTTTTAACCTAATTTTAATCATAAAAATCTAACCCAAGGACTTAATCAAACTAGAAGGAAAATAAAGACATATTTGTAAGTGTTCACTGAACGTTATCTGTAATGGTCAAGACTTGGAAACAACCTACGTCCAACATTAACAGTTGTAAAAATCATGATTCATCAACATGGTGGATTAAGTAGTTGTTAAAAATGACAATGTGGAAATAAAGTATCTTTGATTTAATTTAATAAGTAAAAAATTCCAGAATAAAAAATATTAAATATACTGAGAATATAGAGGAAGAGGGTAGCAAATGAAAATGGCTGTTAAGGCATCCTTATATTTACTATTTGCATTTGATATTCATATTACATTTAAGTAAAAATTGAAAGGAAAAAAAGATCACCCCATTTTCTTTCAAAGTGTAAGAACAGGGCTTCCCTGGTGGCGTAGTGGTTAAGAATCTGCCTGCCAATGCAAGGGACACGGGTTTGAGCCCTGGTCCAGGAAGATACCACATGCCACGGAGCAACTAAGCCCATGAGCCACAACTACTGAGCCTGCGCTCTAGAGCCCGCAAGCCACAACTACTGAGTCTGTGTGCTGTGACTACTGAAGCCTGCGCGCCTAGAGTCCATGCTCTGCAACAAGAGAAGCCACCACAATGAGAACCCGTGCACAGCAAAGAAGAGTAGCCCCCGCTCGCTGCAACCAGAGAAAGACTGTGCACAGCAACGAAGACCCAACACAGCCAAAAAAATAAAGAAAGAAATAAAATAAAGAAATAGAGAAAAAAAAGTGCAAGAACAAACGTCATCAGACAGGAACAATGATCTACAATTGTACACAGTAAAAAGAAAATAGCAACAAAAAAACGTGCACTGTACCCTGACTGATGAAGAAACCTCTTCACAAGATAAATATTAAAAAAAAAAAAATACTGGTAAAAAAATCATATCAGGGCTTCCCTGGTGGCACAGTGCTTGAGAGTTCGCCTGCCGATGCAGGGACATGGGTTCATGCCCCGGTCCGGGAAGATCCCGCATGCTGCAGAGCGGCTGGGATAATCCACAGAAAAGAAGTGCCACAAACAAAAAATTTTGAAAAATTTAATACAATGGAGCAGAGTAGGGGGTGGGGGAGTGGAGAGACAATAGCAGCATCAACAACAAACTCAAAACAGTTAAAATAAAATTAATGAAAAGGGGCAGATCCACTGTAGTCAAAGTAAGCATTCTTAAAACTGGATGTATTCACTAAGTACTAAAACACTGTATGTTGATATTTTAGGAGAGGGTACAAATTTGCTCAGGATTGTGAAACCCAGAGAAGATGTCAATTTAATGATCATATAGTAAAGCATCTGTATTCAGAAAGTTCCTAAATCCAATTTAAGACTACTGGTGAGAAAAAAATACAGAAAAGTAGCCACCCAATAACATAATGTTGTTCTGTGGACTATTCAATAAGACTAAAAAAACCCTGGATATTTTTAATGAACTCTGATATTCACTAGTCAGTTTGTTACCTGACAGCCAATTATACATTAAAAAAACACTGATCAGGGATTTCCCTGGTGGTCCAGTGGTAAAGAATCTGCCTTCTAATGCAGGGGATGCAGGTTCACTCCCTGGGCGGGAAACCAAGATCCCACATGCCGCAGGGCAACTAAGCCTGCGCACCACAACTACTGAGCTCGCGTGCCTCAACCAGAGAGCCTGCGTGCCGCAAAACACTGAGCCCACGCACCCTGGAGCCCACACACCACAACTAGAGAGAGAAAAACCCGCACGCCACAACTATAGAGAAGCCCCCACGCAGCAACTAAGACCCAACACAGCCAAATAAATAAATAAATTAAAAGAAAAACACTGACCAGCACTAGCTGATCCCACCATATAACAAGTATAGGTCACTCCTCCTGGGTATGCTCAAATAAAAACCTCCTCAACAAATTCAAACATACGTAATTAGGAAAGTGTGTGAGGATGTCTTTATTTCTGTATGTTTAAATATGAAATTTTCTCTGTTAACTGAATTATTTCAAATAAAATACAGAAAAGAGAGCTGATAAGTTAGCAAAAATAAGAGAATAAGCAAGCATAAGCGCTAGTTAAGCTATCATTTACTGGTGTTATATTCAGTTCTGGTCATAATAATCTGAAAACATACTGAAAAACCATATCATAACCAAATGATTAAAGAGACAGAAAAAAGGTATAAAAATCAAGTCTTCTGAGACCAGAAGAAACTGATACTTTATCTGAAAGAAAGGCAATAGGTTACCACAAGAAATTGTAGGAGACTGATTTTGCTTGGCTTTAGGAGATAGAAGTAGAACCACCGGGTGGAAATTCTATAAAGGCAGGTTTTGGTTTCTAACCAACCTGAACAAAACAATGGACTGGACTAACCTGTAAGAAAGCCACCATAGCCAAGGCTTTTAAGTAACGGACTCCCACAAGCTCTAAAGCACCTTATAACTAAGACCCTGTGATGCAAAGATGTACATTCTAAATCAATACAACTACATTTAAATGAGCAGAAACACTACTGTATATAACTGTAATATCAAATTCATGTCAGGAACTTTTTATTGGCTTTGGGAAAAGATGGATTATTAAAAACCATTCAAAAGCTATCTATGTAAATAGCAGGTTATGGTATTTATGCTACCTCCTACTAAAATCAAAACTAAGGAAAACAAATAAAATTTGAATATAATTTTATGATAAAACTGATTCTAATTTTCACAGAGAAATTAGAGTTCTAATTCACCTCTGCTAGCTCCAAAGACCTAATTTAAAGCTATGGATAAAACAAATTAAAATATCTACACAGCCCACAATGACAAAGAATAGGAAGGTAGTAAATGAACAGATGAGAAAATATAACAAATGCCTAGAAGAAAGAAGTGGACAAGCAGGAGAGAGTAAACCATACCTTGGAGTACACTCAAAGGGGATTACAGCCAAAAGGAGGGACTATCTGCCTGAAGCACAGAAAGCTGAGAGATTCAAGAAGACTAAATTTGATGAACTGAGACTATGGAAGGAGAGAAGAACCAATGCAAAGCATATATACACAACAACTACTATACCCTGTCATCCTCCTAATCCCTGATGCTCAACAGATAAGTCAAAATATCAGAGAGAGTTCCTCTGATGAAATCAAGTTAACAAGGGGACCTGTATCATCCCAGAGCTAAGAATGTGATATTCTAACATTTAGAGGACCCTTGGCTAATAGCTGGTCCCTGGGCTACTTATCAAATGAAATCTACTGATGAAAATGCTCTACCCAGATACACAAGTTGCCAGTGAGATTTATTTTATAATACTCAGTGATGCTGTAAAGCATCACTGAGTATTAAAGAGTAGGATCAAAACAAAAATAAAACAAAAAAAACACAAAAATAATCCTGAAGATTTAAGGAACAGAAGAATTCTAAAAAAATTTTAATGCCAATTAAATTCAGTTTCAAGAAAAAAGCTGCATCTAAGAACTGGATGCTTAAAAAAAGGAACTTCCAGAGAATGAGAAAGACAATTTAAAAAAAATCCAAAAGGATGATTCAGAAGACAATTAAAAAAAAACTTCTAGAAAGTAGAAACATGGGTGAAAAAAATCAAATGTTAAGACAGAAAAGGTCTAGGAATTCCCTGGTGGTCCAGTGGTTAGGACTCGGCGCTCTCACTGCTGGGGCCCAGGTTCAATCCCTGGTCAGGGAACTAAGATGCTGCATGCCTCATGGCGTGGCCGAAAAAGAAAAAAGACAGAAAAGGTCTAAGCAAATCACTGAAATTTCAGAACAAAGGGACAATCCTGGGGGGAACAAGTCTCAAGAATCAGAAAGGCATTAGACTTCTTATCAGAGATGGTTAATCCAAGAAGTATCATCAAAGTTCTGAGGGTGAATTATTTTTACACCAGAATTCCATAACATTAAAGTGTGTGGAACAAATGAAGATATTTTCAGAACTGTAAGTTTACCTTTCATATCCATGTTACTTGAAGACACATTCCAGAAAATTTAGGAAATAGAGGAAAACCCTATATCCAGGACATAGCAGTCCCCACTGAGTAGACATGAAGGGAATATACTAGAGCAATGCTGAAGGCCTAGGGAGTAATCAGAGTTCATACTGCTACAGGAGGACAGAGAGATCAAAGAATGAGGTATCCAGGATAAAAGAATTCTAATACTACCCTTAAGAATTTGGACTAATGTTAAGAAGGTGATATGGGCAGGTAATGTAATGCAAGGGAAAAAAATTAGAAGTTCCAGGACAAAGAAAAAGCTGTATGAGAAAAGATTACTTGGTTAAGTAGCAATATTTTCACAGTTATAATAAAATGCTATGCTCATTTGAAACTTTTATTCTTTCCCCAAAGAAAAAAAGACACTAATTATTAGGAGAGAGTACTTTATCAACACAAAAATATAAAAAGGGCAAAGAAATGACAGAAAAAGAAGGGTAAGGAAGAGCACTATTAGCCTTACTTGACCAAGGGGACTCAAGAAGTACTATCTCCTAGTTGACAGAATAAGAAAAAGTATGTAAGGACATGGCTTAAATTTGCAAAGTATGTAAGGACATGGAAATTTGCATGGCTTCTCAAAATGTGAAACATGGATCATGATAGTACAGGAGATGAATTTAATGGTACAGAGACTCACTCCTTCCTTCTCTCCTTCCTTCCTTCCTTCCATCCATCCATCCATCCATCCATCCATCCATCTCAGTTACTCTATATCTGCCAGGTGACATCAGTTTTTTATTTTTGGTAAAACATAATTTTCTTTAAAAAAAAGATATTTAAGTTACAAAGTAAGTTAATTTTAAATAAGAAATAATAACAAAGGTGGCAGGCAGATATAACAAAAACTAGGAAGGGGTATTCAAACAAATGAAGTATGAAAAACACTTTAATAGATAAAACTAAACTTGTGGGGGACTTTCCTGGTGGCACAGTGGATAAGACTCTGTGCTCCCAATGCAGGGGGCCTGGGTTCGATCCCTGGTCAGGGAACTAGATCTCACATGCATGCTGCAACTAAGAGTTTGCATGCCACAACTAAGGAGCCAGCAAGCTGCAATTAAGGAGCCCATGAGCCGCAACTAAGACCTGGCACAACCAAATAAGTAATTAATTTTTTTAAAATCCCTCAAATCTAGCTACAACAACAACAAAAAAAACCCCTAACCTTAGGGAATTTAGTAAACAGATATATTGGGAGAAGTGAATAAAAAACAGAGCTGATAACTGAGCTAAATTCTCATCTACCATTAACAAGTTAAATATTGATATATGTAGACTTAAGCAAAACACAGCAATATAAGCACATCATTTAGAGATATAAACTTACTTACATGCCAGATGAATTAAAAGCTGTACAAAAGTGGTTTCTTTGGGGGAATAAACCTAGGAGTGGGGAAGCGGGGAAGGCCAGGACCTATTATAAGTGCTTCTGCACTACATGATTATTTAAGGACCTATGTGTATATACCGCTTTGGTAGGGACGGGATAGGGTGGGGTGGAAAATCAAGTCAGCAAGTTAAGTATTAGCAAGAAATAAACTGAGTAAAGGCTTCTAAAGTGACTGACACTTACCTACTGGGGCCTGGGGGGCTCCAAAGCCCAAAGTGGCTGTCGTAGTATTAAATCCAGGGGCCCCAAAGGCTCCTGTACCAAGAGGCCCTCCGATCTTAGGTTGGTTGTTCCCAAATAAAGATGCTTGTCCAGCACCAAGAGCTATGGAGACAAGAGGAAAGAAAAAGCGCCACAGAAGATCCTTTGAATGTTACGCCAGAGGTCAGTTACTTAAAAACGTAATACATTTGGAAACTTCATAATAACCACTCATTTCAACAAAAAATCTAATACAGTAAATGCTAACTATATGCCAAGAACTGTTGAGTACATCGTATATATCATAGGCAAAATACTTAACCTCTCTGTGCTTTAGCTTCCTCAACTATAACATGAGATAATAATACATAGCTTAGATATTTATCCTACGATTAAAATAAACACATATTAAGCATTGAAGAGGTCTGGTAGATACTAACATTCATTAAATATTAACTACTATCATCTCATTTAACCTTCACAAGCCTGAAGCAGGAACTATTGTCCCTATTTTACAGAAGAGAAAATGGAGGCTTTAATAATTAGCTCAATGTCACAAACGTAGTAAGTGGTGAAACCAGAGTTCACACCTCGATGCATCTGACAATACAACCAGGGCTCTTAATTGCTACTCTACAGTAAAACAGATTTCTAAAGAATTTCAAAATTGTCAATTCTCCTTAAATTTCAATATCTGCAAATCAAATACTCAATTGAAATAATTAAAACGTCACCTTTTTGACTAACATGCAGGTTATAGAAAACCAAATCCAATATATCTTCTTTGAAGAGCAAAAAGTAACACTTTCAAGTATACCATCTCATGAAAACTATTTCCGACAATTTTTTTTTTGTTTTATAAAAAGCTGAATGCCTTGTGATGAGGTTATTAAACAGATTCAAGTTTCAGCCTAAATCTGTGGATGGAATAAGAACTTATCTTCACCAGGGAGAAGGCCGCTGCAGAAACCTGTAATGTTTTAAAGCTTAATGAATCTTGCTTATGGACCGTGCTGTTGGCAATGATTTTTAAAGTGTAAAGTGGGAAGAATTTAGTTTTTTTAGGATAAGTTACTGGCATAAATTAAAAACATTTTTCCATCCCTCCCCCACCCCAAAGAAAAAGTTAATGGCAATTTGGAAGATCTGAAGTTCTTTTTTTTTTTTTTTGTGGTATGCGGGCCTCTCACTGCTGTGGCCTCTCCCATTGCGGGGCACAGGCTCCGGATGTGCAGGCTCAGCGACCATGGCTCACGGATCCAGCCGCTCCGCGGCATGTGGGATCTTCCCAGACCGGGGCACGAACCCGTGTGTCCCTTGCATTGGCAGGCAGACTCTCAACCACTGCACCACCAGGGAAGCCCTGAAGTTCTTTTTAACATACAAATGTTTCTTGACAGAGATATGGTTTACCAGGAAAATCACTTCAAACATATAATACTTGGAGGTCAAAAATATCGAATGGAAACTGTCTTGAGATTGCAACCCCAAAAAAAGGATAGGAAGTTTACACTCAGAGAATGCATACAATATAAATTAATGAGGATGACTCCTAAATGAACAAAGCATTCCTTAACTGTCCAACTCTCACTAATAATAATAACAATATAGCAATGGGATTATTTCACCTTAAAAAACCCAGCTTTGAAACAGGGAATAAGACTTCTTTTAAAGTTCCAACCCATTAGAAACTGGTGAAAATTCCAAGAAAAACTAAAATTATATTACTCCCTTTTTTTTTTTTTGTGGTACGTGGGCCTCTCACTGTTGTGGCCTCTCCCGTTGCGGAGCACAGGCTCCGGATGCACAGGCTCAGTGGCCATGGCTCACGGGCCCAGCTGCTCTGCAGCATGCGGAATCCTCCCGGACCGGGGCACGAACCCGCATCCCCTGCATCGGCAGGCGGACTCTCAACCACTGCACCACCAGGGAAGCCCATATTACTTCCTTTTTGAAAAAATTTGTTTATTTATTTTTGGCTACATGGGTCTTCATTGCTGCGCATGGGCTTTCTCTAGTTGTGGCAAGTGGCGGCTACTCTTCGTTGCAGTGCGCGGGCTTCTCATTACAGTGTCTCCTCTTGTCGTGGAGCACAGGCTCTAGGCACGCGGGCTTCAGTAGTTGTGGCACGTGGGCTCTAGAGCACAGGCTCCATAGTTGTGGCGCACGGGCTTAGCTGCTCCGCGGCATGTGGGATCTTCCCAGACCAGGGCTCGAACCCATGTCCCCTGCGTTGGCAGGCGGATTCTTAACCACTGCACCCCCAGGGAAGTCCCTATATTACTCCCTTAAAGAACATGGTTTACAGTAAAAATTTCAGGATTCTTCTTTTTTCTCCCAGAGAACAAAACCTCCTTACCACCCCTAAACAAAAGGCTTAGATGAAACCTGAATATATAAAATGGATAAAAATTTCTGTTCTGGATGGTGTGTATTTGCATTAGCCCTGAAGGAAGAATCATGAAACAGTCTAAAAATCACTATATTTCAATAACCTACAAAATAATAAAAACATGTATTTTATCCAGATCAGTCTTATATTATGTACAAATGGCTTTTTATACTTAGTGAAAGGACTTACACAAGTTGAGGGACATTCTGATGTATAATAATGTCAATTTATGAATTGTGTTATATTTACAGGTAGTTGTAGGAGTCATAAGGAAGATATACTGGTGGCACCATGGTAACAGTGGTCCTAAAAACTCTAAGGATGCTCAAAGAATAAATAAAAATGGTTATACTTAGAGATTTTCTAATAAATGTTAGAATTTAATTTTATCTATGGTACCTATTAGCTTTGGGTAGGTTTTTCTGTGTATATCTTAGTGTAACAAACTTTACTAGATGTACCCTTAAACTTATGGCTTCATGGAAAACTTTAAGAACTAAAACTTCTTAGTATTGTTACTAAGTAACTACCAAGAAAATGGCATACTATTGATAGTGCTAATGACAGTTAATACCTGTGTGAAACTAGAAACTGATGCACCCATGATTTAATCATACACCAAAGGATAATATAAAACATTTTACACTAAGATTGGTCACTTAAATCTAGGTGTACAAAAAATTTATGTATTTGTACACTTAAGGTTTCTACAGTCGACTACTCACGAAGTACCCAAAGGCCTATGTTACATGAAAATGTACTACTGTTGAGGTATGAGTTTGAATCTCTCTCATTCAAAACAAGAAGCTATCTACACAGGAATACCCACTTAGCTAATGACCCCCTAAAACACAGTCCAAAGCTACAATGTTATCCTAATTGTGATACCATGAAATGCAGAATTCATTAATGTGGGTATTTATATCTGATAGTCTCCAGACACATTCCTCTCAGAGCCAAAAGTCTGCTTTAGCAGACGTGACCACCAAAGAATTTCAATAGTGTATACTCAGTGATTCACAATTCTCGTTTCCCTACATGATCTATTGCTGCTAAGGTGGGGGTGTAAAATTCTTTATTAATTTTATTTGGCTTTTAGTTTATATGGGCAAAGCATGAATTAGGATTATATAACAGCAGTGAAAATGAGATTCCTCATCTGTGAGGTACAACTGTTCAAGGAAAACCGAATATATTCAAATAAATAAAGAGGTTGAGGTATTACATTATTGTAGAACAGAAGACAACAGCATCAGGAAAAAAGTTATAGACGACTTTATAATCTTAGACTACAGAAATAAAGCGTTGCTAATCGTAATCTGCAAGACCCAGAAGCCAAAGAGGAGAGAATGACAACTTTGACCACATAAAAATAAAACTTGTACATTAAGATATCACAAACAAAATTAAATGATAAACAAAGACTTAGTGGAAATATCTGGTAACAGACATTAGAGCAGCATCTTATCCCAGCTTAGGTTTATGGTTCATAAGCTGTCTAGCATCAAACTACCTTGAAAAAAACCACACCAAAGTTAATTTTCCTTCTGGGATTAGAAGAGAACATGATGTCAGATGTTATATTCTGCTTAAGTTTAAGGATCACATTGTACAAAAAACTACAGCTTTTTAGTTTTTATTTCTTGCAAAATATATGTAGTAGAATTTGAGTAAGCTCAAAGGCTCAAGAAGTTTACCATACAACCCAAAAGAGTTAACATCCACAATATATAAAACGTTCTCAAAAATAAAGAAACAATGATCAACAATGATTATGAATAGAGAACTGAAAGATTCAAATGTCCAGTAAACGTACACAAGGGTATCCTTCACCGGTAATCAGTGAAGTGTAAATCAGAACATACCAACTTCCACTATCAGGCACACAAAGATGAAGAAGCCCAACAATATGGAAAGGGTATGAAAAAATGGGCACTTCTATAAAATATGAGCAAAAATGCAAACTGGCATTCTTTTTGGAAGGCAAATTAAAAATTGGCAAGACTGACCAAAATTCAAAATATGTGTATCTTCTGACATAACACATTAAGTACTGAAAACCCCAGGCACACCAGGACTATCAGAGGACATTTTGTACAAAAGGAACAGACAGCCTCTAAGATAAATGTGCCAGCATTTTAAAATCTGGTAAAGCATATGGGAATGTTTTCTAAATCCATTTGTGAAAATGAAAATCTAGGCCTCTTATTTCCATGTATATGATCAAACAGAGGTCTTAAGTTGCAGCAATTAGATTTAGTTGTATCACTTCCTAAATCTTACGGTACAGTTCCTTACCTGTTCCAAATCCTGCACCAAGCCCGGCTCCCAGAGTTCCAGGTCCTGGTTTACTTCCAAAAATACTATTCCCACTGGTATTTGTGCCAAACCCTAGAAGGACAAAAGAATGAGTGGACTGTACATTAACACAACTCTCAATGTCCTGTACAAGGGAATTTCAAACAAAGCAGTCTGACCCTAAGTTTTGCATCCCTTCATTTTTTGATATTTAGAAATCCTAAATGGTAGGCTAATTTAATTTTTAAGTTTAAGTAAGTATAAACAGATCCCACAGTCTTCCTATTTACTTAATTATATTTTAGACTTGAAATATCAATTCAATATAGGATAATACCCAATATTAAAGCAAAGTGATTGTGCTTGAGCTTGGGGAACACTCCCTTCGTAATACTCAAAGCCTCCATTCTATGTTTCATGTTTAATTAGCAGAAGAAAAATTAATCCCCCCAAACTTTCACTAAAAAATAAGACAGTCAACAAAGACACTTCACTGAACCTAAAGGTTCTTGCTAAGAGAAGATTACCTATAAAAATCTCTACAGCAGCTTTTGTTTTGAACAGATGGACCTTGTATGAATAGTAATGTGTGGCTGATCACACATGAGGAGCTTTAATGGAGTCAGACTCAATCAGCTCATAGAAGCATTCGAGGACTCAGCTAGCTGACGTTAAAAAGAGAAGATAATCTATGAATAACCTTTCTTGAATTGAATTGTTTCATTATCGGAGATGATGGAGAGTTGAACAAACCATCCTCTTTCACTATGACCCAACATTTAGAGAAAATCCTGTGATTCCCCTCTAAAATCCACAAGTCTCCCCACAAAGACACCTACACATCACATTACTGCTATTATTTCTCTTTTGTTCAGATGTGTGCACAGTTTCTGTACTCCTTTTGGAGCTAAATATCAACAAATGATAATGAACATATCATTAATCTCTTTTGATAAGAGGAAAAAAACCCCAATCACTGGCCAGCAAATCCTGTTTGTGGTACACCTGAAGTCTTTTAAAAAGGTATCATGGAGGTGAACAAGTTCAACATAACAGAATAAAGAAAGTGTCTTGGAATATATGTCAGTGTCACCAACTAAGATTATACTTTGTCATGCCAATATTTGAATTTATATCTGAATGAAAAATGTAAAGAACAAAAGTTAAAGAATTATACAGTTTGAAAACATATTTCTAATGTCATTTAAAAATCTAAGCAAGTAACCTGACTTACTTTCAATACATTTAATTCATACATTAAGTCTTTTCTTCAATTTTTCTAACAGCTATGGCCACAAAAATGGAGTACTGCCCACTCAAGCACAATCAATTTTCTTTAAAGATAAAAAAACAAAAAACCCAGAAAATGTACTTGGAGATGTTGTCTTTCTGAGTTAAAATTTAACCAAAAAGGATCTTCCAACCCCATAAACAACAGAAAACAAGATACTAGTGAACTACCTCAAACCCACAGGAGGGAAGTAAGTCCCAACTTACACTGTTTATACCACACATTTCCACAGATTCTTACTGACAAAAGTTTATCAACTCTGTTATTTCAAAACAACTTTAAAGTAAAATTAAGAACAATTAATTAATTAACAGTCAATAATTTATGACAAAGGAGCCAAGAATATACAATGGAGAATGGACCGTCTTCAATAAATGGTGCTGGGAAAACTGGACAACCACATGTAAAAGAATAAAACTGGACCATTATCTTACAACATAAACAAAATGGATTACAGACTTGAATATAAGATCTAAAATCATAAAACTCCTAGAAGGAAACATAGGGGTAAGCGAGAAAAAAAACTTTCTATCTATATATGATGACAGACGTTACTTAGACTTATTGTGGTAATCATCTCACAATATATACAAATATTGGACCATTACACTGTATTGGGTGGGCCAAAAAGTGCCTTCAGTTTTTAAAGTAAAAATAAAAGATACATTTTTCATTTTCACCAAGAACTTTACTGAACAACATATTCACCCTTTTGTTCCACTACCTTCTGACATTTTTCAGCCCACTTCATAATTCTATCTTCCCAAAACTTTTTATCTTTTTGAGCAAAGAACTGTTCCAGGTGCCTTTTACAGTCTTCCAGGGAATTGAAATTTTTTTCCATTAATAGAATTTTGTAAAGACCGAAATAAATGGAAATCTGAAGGTACAATGTCTGGTGAATATGGTGGATGAGTCAGAACTTCCCAGCCAAGCTTTAACAGTTTTCGCTTGGTCATCAAAGAAACACGTGGTCTTGCGTTATCCTGATGGAAGATGATGCATTTTCTGTTGACTAATTCTGGACGCTTTTCATCAAGTGCCGCTTTCAGTTGGTCTAACTGGGAGCAGTGCTTATTGGAATTAATTGTTTGGTTTTCCAGAAGGAGCTCATAATAGAGGATTCCCTTCCAATCCCACCATATATACAACATCACCTTCTCTGGATGAAGACCGGCCTTTGGTGTGGTTGGTGGTGGTTCATTTCACTTGCCCCACGATCTCTTCCGTTCCACATTGTTGTACAGTATCCACTTTTCATCGCCCATCACAATTTGTTTTAAAAACGCGATGTTTTCATTACGTTTCAGTAGAGAATCACACGTGGAAATACGGTCAAGAAGGTTTCTTTCGTTTAACTTATGTGGAACTCAAACATCAAAGCAATGAACATAACCAAGCTGGTGCAAGTGATTTTCAAAGCTCGATTTTGGTATTTTGAGTATGTCGGCTGTCTCCCACGTGGTTTAACGTTTACTGTTCTCAATTATTGTTCCAATTTGATTGCTATCAACTTCAACTGGTCTACCCAACCGTGGAGCATTGTCCAGTGAGAAATCTCCAGCATGAAACTTTGCGAACCACTTTTGACACATTTTTCAGTCACAGCACCTTCTCCATACGCTGCACAAATCTTTTTGTGCGTTTCAGTTGCGTTTTTACCTTTCTTGAAATAATAAAGCATAATATGCCGAAAATGTTGTTCTCTTCCATCTTCAATGTTAAAATGGCTACACAAAAATTCACCAATTTTGATAAGTCTTTTTTCAAATGCATGCTGTCACATACAATCTAACAAAATTGTTTCAAATGAAGTTAGACAACTAAGTGCTATTAGAGCCATCTTACGAAAAACGAACTTTTTGGCCCACCCAATACATCTGAAATATAATGTTACATGTCAATTATATCTCAATTAAAAAAAAACGCTTAAAATATCAGATGTCTATGTACACAAAGAGCTAAACTGTCCCCTTAACCATGTAGCATGAGGAACCAATAATTTATTACCAAGTACCATCTTATCAATACCCAAAAGATCTTCAACCTCTTTAAACTGTTGCTCACAAGTGCTGACATCCTGCTTGTAATTTCTCTCCTGAAACAATTCTATTCATTCACTTAACCTTAAACTAGTCCGTTAGGAATAATTACTAAGAAAATGAACTGATGACTCTAAAGAATTACTTAAGGATGTGGCAACATCAATTGTAGATGAACCTTTTCACTCTGTGGATTAATCACCATCATAATGAAACATAATCCCATACTGGGTAACGTGCAACCAACAATGATATGATACTCCAAATCTTTGGGTAACCTTATTCCATTTCCAGATTTGTTATATGACTTATTTCCAAACCAGAAGATCATCTCTGCCCACAACACCAAAGTTGATAGCTTCCCAAGACAACAGGAACATCAAAGAAAGTCTTAGTTAGACCTGGATCCCTCTGGGGTGGTTAATGGAATGACAAGTTCACCCAAGAATAAAACAAAATTTGCCACCTTGCAACCCCTACTTGTATAGGGAATCTTTCCTCTCAGGGCCCCACTTATTCATTAATAAACTTTTAGTGAGCACCTAGTCTATGCCAGGTACTAGGTCAACATTAAGGATTAAAAAAAAAAAGGACAATTCAAATTCAGCACATAAGTAGTGAGGCATATCAAATAAAGATGAGAGTTTTCATTTTCAAATCAATAGCCTACATAAGCACCTTATCAGATAGAAAATATATTTAATTCTGAACGTGAAGTATGCTATCAAAAAACATGCATTTTATTTTTTTTCCTTTTTTTTTTTTTTTTTTGCAGTATGCGGGCCTCCCACTGTTGTGGCCCCTCCCATCGTGGAGCACAGGCTCTGGACGCACAGGCTCAGCGGCCATGGCTCACGGGCCCAGCCCCTCTGTGGCATGTGGGATCTTCCCGGACCGGGGCACAAACCTGTGTCCCCCTGCATCGGCAGGCGGACTCTCAACCACTGCGCCACCAGGGAAGCCCAGAAGATAATTTTTAAGAGGAAAAAGGTCTACAAAGTCTCTCTGGGGAAGAGGGAGTGACAGTGATTTAAAAAAAAAAAAAAAAAAAAAAGGCTGAAAAACACTGATTTAACCCTTAAGTATCTTTCCCATCTTACTTCATAGATAAGAAACAAATACACAAAATTTGATATCCATGCTAACCAAGTCTACTGCCTCAAAACCATTCTTTCATCGAGCACAGTGAAAAAGAATTACAGGTAGAATGATAGACTGATAATCATTACTAGGAATGAATGAACCCAACAAAAGGGGTTATAAAACTCAAATCAAAACATTAATTTAGGAATTGGTACCTGACAAGGACCTATCTATCTCCTTCACATAGTTCGTATTTCCATGAACACATATAAGTTTCCAATGGATGCTTAATGTAGCCTCTTTCTCCAGTACACGATCATTAAAAAACTCACTGAAGGGCTTCCCTGGTGGCACAGCAGTTAAGAATCCGCCTGCCAATGCAGGGGACATGGGTTTGAGCCCTGGTCCAGGAAGATCCCACATGCCACAGAGCAACTAAGCCCGTGTGCCACAACTACTGAGCCTGTGCTCTAGAGCCCGTGAGCCTCAACTACTGAAGCCCGCACGCCTAGAGACCACGCTCCACAACATGAGAAGCCACCACGAGAAGCCCATGCACCGCAAGGAAGAGTAGCCCCCGCTTGCCACAACTAGAGAAAGCCCGTGCGCAGCAACAAAGACCCAACTCAGCCAAAAATAAATTAAATAAATTTATTAAAAAAAAAAAAAACTCACTGAAAAACTGTAACTGCTGACTTATGGCAAATGGCCATATGTTTGTACTCATCTCCCACTAGATATCCAGAACCTAATGTTGCATCTGGCACATGAAATCCTTAAAACAAATATCTCAACCACTATTTCCCTTGGTAATGAAATGAACTTTTCATATATGATTTATCTCAAAATACGTTGAATTTGTTTGAAAACTTAATTAGGTAGTTATAAAAGACAGTTAAAATAACAGAAATAATGTTTCTATTAAACGAATTTAAAATTTTCCAGCATATCTCTGGAAAGCAGTATAAGGTTTGTTTTTCTGTTATTCAATCTTACATATATTTTCCAAATTTCTTCCAATGAACAGGTATTCAAAAATACACACAGCTATAGGAAAACTAATGAACAGTCCCCCAAATCAGAGAGGCTTCAACTTCCAATGAGAATCATTAAATATCAAAAAAACACAAAACAACAACAGAAAGTTCAAAAAAAGAATCATCTAATCTCATCTGTTTACTACTTCCCTGCTTGAAACCTGGCCTAACAGAATGTGTTATCTCAAGCAAATGTGTTTCACTTATTGTTTCTCAATTATTGGTGAGGTAATAAAAAGAAAATGTTTCCTTATTTTGAAAAAAATCTACCTCCATTAGAGAACCAACATTCTGCACAGTACTGCTATTGCATGTGCTGAATGCCCCATTTTATCCAAAGCAGGGAGTCAAGAGAATATAAATTAGTTAAGGCAATTTACATACATCTCTTCCAGGCACCTCAACCCAAGTCCTTGATTTCAAACCTTTCCCTCTGGAACCTCATATCAAGCCACAGCTTACCTGAGAATTTTAAAATATTCCCAATAATATGAATCAGGAGAATGTGTGGTATAGTCAGTATAACTTTAAGAGAGTCAAACCTGCTTTTTATATGTACCAAAATTGGAAGTGTTTGTATTGGTTCCTAAAGTCAGGGTTGGTTTGTTACCAAAGAGCCCGCCACTGGTTGTACCAAACGAAGGAGCACTGGTTGTGCTGGTTCCAAATGTAGTAAGCTTGTTATTGCCAAACAGGGTCTAAAAAGAACACAACACAGGAAAATATTAAGTAGTATAAAGATACACTCCAAACAGGAAACAGAGGTTACCTTAGGTACACTGGATTGGGTGTGTGGTAAGGGAGAGAAGATATCACAATTTTTATAAAAAAGGTATAAAGAAGGATGAATAACTATCAGAAAAACATACTAATCTGAGCAAGATTAACAAGACATAATGCTCCTGGCTTGAGAAGTTAATGGTAACACTTCATCAAACATAATATTTCAGTGAGACAAAGAAAACAACAACAACAAGTCAATCAAATATTTTTTACCTGGTAACAGAAACGTTATCATGTATTTAACGTGCCAGTAGAAAGAGTTACAGTAAAAAGTTTAAACATGCTACAACATGGATGAAACTTCAAAACATTATGCTAAGTAAAAGAAGTCAGTCACAAAAGATGTGACTCCATTTATATGAAATGTCCAGAATAGGTAAATCCATAGACAGCAGGCCTGAAGTGACTTGGGGGAAATGAGAAGTGACTATTAATGGGGATGACGTTTCTTTTTAGGGTGACAAATATGTTCTAAAATTGACTATGGTGATAGCTGCACAATCTGTGAATATGCTAAAAACTGCTGAATTTTAAACTTTAAAAGGGTGAATTGCATGGCAAATGGATTATAGCCCAATAAAGTTGTTAAAAAATAACTTTCTGAAGCATTAGATAATTTTCTCAATTTCTCACCTCAAATAAGAATAGATTTCAATCTCCATGAAAACAACCACATGATTTGGGGACTTTTCCTTTTTTTTTTTTAAACTGAAGTTCAAAGCTTGTTATAATGCGTACATAATAGACATATAGTTTCTCTAAGTTGTATTTACTATTGTTTTTTAGGTCAAGTGTATTCCTATATAGTAATTTTTTACTTAAATGACTTAACAAGGAAAAAAATTCAGTTAAGCCTCCAGTGGCATGAAGACCTTCAGAATACCAACAATTTTAACAACTTGATCACCACCAAAAATACTTAATTAACAAATACGATACTAACTTATCACCCAAAATAGAAGTTAGAAATAGGAATTTAAAATTACCTGATTTGGGGCTTCCCTGGTGGCATAGTGGTTAAGAATCTGACTGCCAGTGCAGGGGATGTGGGTTTGAGCCCTGGGCCAGGAAGATCCTACATGCTGCGAAGCAACGAAGCCTGTGCGCCACAACTACTGAGCCTGTGCTCTAGAGCCCACAAGCCACAACTACTGAAGCCTGCGTGCCACAACTACTGACGCTCACATGCCTAGAGCCCGTGCTCCGCAACGAGAAGCCACCACAATGAGAAGCCTGTGTACCACAACGAAGAGTAGCCCCCTCTCCTTGCAAATAGAGAAAGCCCGCATGCAGCGGCAAAAGCCCAACACAGCCATAAATAAAATAAATAAATAAATATTTATTTATTTATTTTAAAAAGAAAAAAAAAAAAAACCCTGATTTTAAGAGCAAAAGCACCTCAACTTAAACTCAACAATTTAACCAACTGGAGCGAAATTTTACTAAAAGAAGTAAACTCCACATAAGTATTGAAACAAACAAGTTTTAAAAAGAACTTACTTTTTGAAAATAAACCTACTATAAGTTGCCTATTTTTAAGTTACCAAATAGCTTTCAGTTACTATCAGTATCAAATCATACACTATAACCCAAAAAAATACTTGAAGACAGACTTCTCTTTTTTTTTTAATTCAGCATTCTTTTTTCTTATTTTTTTTTTTTTTTTTTCA
>NW_020175672.1:602213-647916 GCF_003031525.2 Neophocaena asiaeorientalis asiaeorientalis
TCCCCTGCATCGGCAGGCGGACTCTCAACCACTGCGCCACCAGGGAAGCCCTATTTTTCTTTTTTTAAAATTTATTTATTTTTTTGGCTGTGTTGCGTGGCTTATAGGATCTTAGTTCCTTGATCAGGGCTTGAACCCAGGCCCATAGCAGTGAAAGCACTGAGTATTAACCACTGGACCACCAGGGAATTCCCAAAAGACAGATTTTTCTTAGAAATTCCTTTAACAGATTTATACACATCTTCAAGTTACAGTCAACTGCAAAAACCTACCGAACCAACAGCACCAAATCCAGTACTGGTCTGCCCAAAGAGACCTGTTCCCGTTCCAAATGCTGTCCCAGTGCTGGTGTTTGTAGCTGTCCCAAAAAGACCTCCCGGCTGCGAGGCTTGGGTTACTCCAAATAAACCCTGTAAAAGGTAGTCTAGATTACAAGAAAACCTACAATAGTCAGTTGTCTTTAAAAGTCTTAGATTATTAATAATAGTTGCCATTTTTTTAAGTTTATGTGACAGACATTATGCTAAATACATAGAACATTTCTTTTCTTCACAACAACTCTGAAACGCAGGGCCATTTTCCGAAAGAAAATAAGGCTCAGAGCAGTTAAAAACTTGCCCAAGATGTCACAGCCCCTAAGTGGCAGGACCAGAACTTCTTATCTGTATCTAAGCCTGATGAGCAACACAGTCCTGGACAGCTATAAAGACTTTAGACTAACTCTTGTGCTCTAAGAGATAACAGGGTTGCCACACTGAAAACAAAATGCCATGACAGGGTGCTTCATTTTCAGAGTTATGCCAAAAGAACGTATTAATACTGAGCTGGGGAGTGGACTTTGAATCAAATAACTGAAAATAATCAGCTGAAAATAATAAAATTAATCTGAACAAAGGCAGTAGTGTAATGTTAAGTCTTCATTTGTTATGATAAACTACACAATTTCAAATAAGCAAAGTTTGTATCATCCAATGTTTAAAGATTTTTTTATGCATTAGTCAACAAAAGAAAAATATTGCATTAATGGGCTATAGTTGAATTGAGAATTCAACGTAGTGTTTTAAACAGCTTTATTGAGATATAATTCACATACCATAAAGTTTACCTATTTAAAGTGGACTGTTCAGTGGGGTTTTTCTATGTTCAGTGCTATGCAACCATCCCCACTCTAAATTCAGAAAATTTTGATCACTCTAAAAAGAAACCCTGGACCCATTAGCAGTCACTCCCCATTCCTAGGCAACCAACCACTAATCTACTTTCTATTCCCATAGATTTGTCCAGTCTGAACATTTCATATGAGTGGAATCATACAAAACGTGGTCTTTTGTGAATGGCTTCTTTCACTTAGCATGTTTAAAAGGCCTCTCCATGTTGTAGCATGTATCAGTACTTCATTCCATTTTAATGGCTGAATAATAGTCCACTGTATGGATATACCGCATTCATTTATCCATTCATCACTGATGGACATTTGGGTTGTTTCCACCTTTTAGTTATTATGATCAGTTGTATACAAGTTCTTGTGTTTTCATTTCTCTTGGGGGAAATACCAAGGTGTGCAACTGCTGGGTCATATGTTAACTCTACATTTAGCATTTTGAGGCATTGCCAAATTTTTCCAAAGTGGCTGCACTATTTTATATTCCAAATAGCAATGCATGAGGGTTCCAATTTCTCCAAATTCTTGAAAACATTCATTATCACTGTCTCTCTTTTTGTTTATAGACTTCCTAGTGTGGATATGAAGTGATATCTCACTGTGGTTTTGAAATGCAGTTTCCCTGATGCCTACTGACATTGAGTACCTTTTCATGTGCTTATTAGTCATTTATCTTCTTTGGAAAAATGTCTATTCAAGTATTCGGCCCATTTTTTATTGGTCTGTCTTATTATTCAATTATAAGAGTTCTTAATTGTTTGGACACAAGTCCTTTGTGAGATATATGACTAGAAAATATTTTCTCCAATTTGCAGGTATTCTTTTTGTTTTCTTGATGGTATCCCCTTTGACCCACCAAAGTTTTTAACTTTGAAGAAGCCCTATCTATTTTTCCCTTTTGCTGCTTTTGCTTTTGGTGTACTATCTAGCAGATCATTGCCTAATTCCTTTTCTTCTATGAGTTTTATAGTTTTAGCTCTTACATTTGATCCATTTTAAGCTTTTATAGTTACCACAATTGTATAAAGAAAAGGTCCAACCTCGTGCTTTTGCACGTGGAAAACCATTATCCCAGCACTCTTTGTTGAAAGATTCTCTCCGTAGTGAACTGTTTTAGTACTCTTGTTGAAAATCAATTAACCATGAGGACTTGTTTCTGGACTCGCAATTCCAGTCCCGATTTTATATGTCTAGCCTTATGCCAGTATTACACTGTCTTCACTTCATCACTCCAGCTTTCTTTTCTTTCAAGACTGTTCTGGCTATTCTGAGCTCCCTTCTATTCCTTTTTGAGTGTTTTTATTATGAAAGGTTATCAAATGTCTTTTCTCTACCTACTGAGGTGACAATATGGCTTTTGTACTTTATTCTATTTTATGGTTTATTACATTAATATGAAAATATGTTGAACCAACCTTCCTAGGATAAATCCCACTTGGTCACAGTGTATAATCCTTTTTATATGTTGTTGAATTCAATTTGCCAGTATTTTGAAGATTTTTGCGTCTACCTGTACTTTTTATTTTTTAATCAGGCAAAGTATCTCTAATTTTAAAACCAGGTATATCCCAAGGATTCTAATCAATAAATCATACCTCAAATTTACCTTTAATTTTATACTTCCCTAAAACAGTCCCTAGAAATAAACTGCTCATGACTATAAGGACTTTCTCTTCTACTATCTGGACAGAAGTAGCAATTATCCAACATGGCTCTAGTTCTCTCTTATTTATTTTAATGAACTAAACTTCTTTGCCTGATTCCACTTAAGGGAATGAGCTGAAAGAACCTTCTGAAATAGAGCCAGTAGTTTATAAATATTTTCTCCTATACTCTACAGAATGCCTGGAGTCAATGTCCTAAGGTATAGCTTCAGGACGGCCAATTCTAGCACACTAAGTAGCGATTAGTGATGAGAAAATATGCCCAGAAAGGATAAGTGACTTGTTCAATAGCCCCTCATTAAATACGGAGTAGAGCCTGGACTAGAATCTATGTCTTAATTATTCAAAGATTTTGCTCTCTTCCCTTTACTACACATACGTATGGTCAACCCTTAAGAACTGCAGTAGAGATAGAACTTGTTAATTTGACATGATTAGAAGCCTCATTACTTAGCTCTACAAATAAGACCTGTTTCCTTACCATGGTGTTGGTGCTTGGCTGTCCTAGTGTGTTGGTATTACCAAAGGAAAAGCCAGTGGTCTGGGTGGTTATGGCCTGGGCAAATGGTTTGCTGAAGAGGCTGGTAGCCTGCTGATTCTGTTGGCCAAAAAGACCACCTGGATTTGTTCCAAATCCAGTCGTACCTTTCAGGAAAAGAAAAGGAAAAATAAATGGTGGGGGGAAATGCCAAACCTCACATTATCTAGTTACTTCAATAGTCTATGTTATTGATTATATATCTAAATTACCCTACATTCATTCATTACTCAAACTGGATAACCACTTCATTTTCCACCTTTCTTCACATAACTCCAGATTTGGTTCAGACTCAACTTTCTACAAAAATACTCTGACCCCAAGAACCTAGGCTGGGCTAAGTAATCTTCCTTTGTGACCCCACAGCTTTTTGTCTATTTTACAAGGTAACACACTACACTTAAAGTCTATGTGTGTATTTTTAACCTTGTTAGACTAAGTTTTTCTTCAGAACAGGGGCTTTCTCTTTATAGCAATATATCCAGCATAGGGTGTGACACAATAACAATACTTAATAATGGCTAAACTAGATCACAGAATACCAAAACTGAAAAGAATGTAAATGCCATTTAAACATGTATTCATTTGTGTATTTGTGTATGTAACTCTATAGAAGGCTACCCCCAAAAATGTAACTTTTGCTTGTTTCTACACAAGCAAACTGGTGGCTAAGGGGGAAAAAAAGAAAAGACCTTTGGATATGTACGTTTTTGTATATCATGAACTTTAAATCATATGTGTATATTACTTTTGCAAAAGTAACACTTTTATAAAGTAATTTAGTAATCATCCTAGACTCCCCTCTTTCACATCCCACATAAATCAATCCATCAATAAATCCCATCGGTTCTACATTCAAACTGGCTCCAGAATCTGACACTTTTACCATACCATAGCACCATTCTCCGCAAGCCACATCATCTCTCATGTGGATAGGGCAACAGCTTTTCTAACTGATTTGTTTCCACCCTTGCCCCCATACAATCTACTCTTAATACAGCAGCCTTCAGAATGATCCTTTATTCATAATCACATGACTTATCTAAACCTTCTAATGGCTTCCTGACTCAAATAAAAAATCAGATCTTGACACTGGCCCACAAAGGCCTATAAAATATATTCCCCTAGGGCTTCCCTGGTGGCACAGTGGTTGAGAGTCCGCCTGCTGATGCAGGAGACATGGGTTCGTGCCCTGGTTCGGGAACAGTACTTCCCCTTGTCCTCTCCCCTTTGGCAAAAACTCAGGATTTCTAGACTTCTAGTTTCCTCCAGCTGGAATATTCTTTCCCCAGAAATCTGTATAGCTTTATGCTTCACCTTCTTCAGATAGGTCACTGATCAAACACCACCTATCAGTGAAGCCCTTCTTAATCATCTGCACTTAATACTATATTTCTCCCCACCCCCCACAAACATACCAGGCATTTCCTATTCCTCTAGCACCCCTGAATCATTTTTCTCCATAGCACTTAAGCACAAAAATGACAATTATGTTTTACTTTCAGTTGTCTGTCCCTCCTCAATATGGCCCAACATGATGTCAAGTGCTTACTAGTTCCAAAGCCTGTTTTGTTCTGACCATAGGCAAAGCCTGAATTTGTAGTGGAAGAACTGAAGAGTCCTGTTGCACTGGAGGTGGCTGGAGAAGACCCAAACAAGCCAGTCGTGGTACCTGCTCCCACCTGGTTCTGCGGGCCTTTCCGGTTGGCCTGATAATCCTCTAAACGAAGTTCCTAGAGTAAGTGAAAACATATTCCAAATTAATATGCAGCCAAAAAAATTATTTAGGAGGCTAAATAATACTTGCATTTAGCATTCATTTTCTATGTTCACATAGGAACCATGATTAAAAAAACAGAAAGCTATGGAATGGTTAACTTACTATCATTACAGAAAAACACTTTCAACAGTGTATAATGGACATTAAAATCCATACCATAATTACCATAAAACTACAGGCCAAAGGACCAACCACATCTTAATATCAATTTTCTTCTATAGACAATAATACTTTCATTTAGACAATAATCTTGTCTACTCCCACCCCAAATGTAAAGATTAGCTGATTAAAAGATGGATGATTCTGAGGAATTCCGAAAACTCAGGAAAAGAAGAGATAAAGTTTAACAGTTTTGTCTCACAAGTAAGGGTGTTTCTGTATACTCCGAAGAAGCAAGCACAGTCTGGGATGTAAAAGAAGCAACAGCAACAACCAGAGATGACAGTCAAAATGTACAACGAACTATCACACAACAATGATAATGAACAACCTATAACTTCGCACAACATGGATAAATATCACAATGCTGAAAGACAGATTTAAGAGTACGTAATATAAGATCCCATCTATGTAAAATTCAAAAATGGGCAAAACATGGGCAGTCAGGATAGTGGTTACCTTTGGAAGGGGAGGATTGTGACTCTGGGGGCAGGGCCCAAAGGGGACATCAGGGATGCAGATAATGATTTACTTATTGTGTTGCACACTTATGACTTTGCATGAGTTTACTAAAAACACATGCATGTGCACACACTGCCCAGTGTAGTATGAGCAACAGCCAATCAGAATAGACTATCAGTAAAACTATACCCGTACATACAAGCTGAATATCATCCTTGCCTAAAACAACAAATATCTATAAATAATGTATTAATGAAAAAATAATTTGGTTAATCTTAATTTTTTACATAAATCCTAAAAAATAATCAAGAACATTTTAAAAAGCTGCTTCCCAATAGAATCAAAAGGTTAGGGTGATACTCTGTAATGCATTTTACTGACCTCTAGGGACTTGCTTTCATATTCTTTCATAGCAGTAATACACTGGTGCTTGGTACTGATGTTAGTGCTAACTCCAGCTTTAACCATAGTATCTGTACCAGTTGGAGGCTGCAAAGGAAGATAAAGGCAAATCTGAAAGTCTAAAGAAAACATTTAAGTTCAAGCTTTATAACCCTACTCTCCCAGACACAATTCTTCAACGACTGAACTCTATAACCAGTCCCCTTGGTTCTTTACTTAACGGGACAGTTTTAAGAGTGCTTGATTAAATACACTGCATTCTTGATCTCTCCCTGTATCAAGGTTATCTGCATAAGTCAATCTCAGAAACAGTTATCAAAAAACCCAGGGATTAATCCCATAACGAAGCCATTCAATTATCTACTAAAATACACTTAATAATATATGCATAAGGGAAGCTTAATCCAATTTACCTTATATATACATTTAAACCTCTATTTCTGAGTTCTAATTCCTACTCTGCTCTGAAGTGTCTGCTTTGTGACTATTGTTGCATTTATGAAATATGGAAGCCTGGTTTTTCCCCCTATAAGCTTATGAGGCAAAAGGCACTAGGTAACTAAAGATTCCTACTTAGGGTCTTCGCTGGTGGCGCAGTGGTTGAGAGTCCACCTGCCGATGCAGGGGACACAGGTTCGTGCCCCAGTCCAGGAAGATCCCACATGCCGCGGAGCAGCTGGACCTGTGAGCCATGGCTGCTGAGCCTGCGCGTCCGGAGCCTGTGCTCCGCAACAGGAGAGGCCACAACAGTGAGAGGCCATTGTTAGTTTTCTCAATTACTGTACTTTCTAAGAGACAACATACAGTATTTTCCTCTATCATTTATATTTAACTTTATTTTAAATTCAGGATTCTAAATTCAGTATTATGAATTCACCACCCTGCCTAAGAAATTCTTCATTTTCTGGAAGAATTTTAACAAGTTTTGCCAATCCCTATATTTGCCAGAGATTTCCATTAGACTAACTGCACTGCCAGCCTATCCTAAGTATCTCCAAAACAATCACATCAAGTAGTATCTTACATCAAGTGGTATTCCATGTATTTTCATAAGCAAAATCTTTCATTCTAACCCTCTATCCAACTTCTCTCAAAAAAGCTGAAGAAAACACAAAACTCATTTGCTTCATTTTGCCATTTCACCAACAAAAGTTTTATTTCTAATTGGCACACAGAAACTGATGAGTTATTCCATACAGCTCCTTAAGGAGGCCCTATTTTCAATGATTTTTACAGTTTGCCCCATCATTCCTTCTTTACTTCTGTCAAGAATGGTCGACGATTCAGAGGCCAATTATGAACACAGTAAATACAAGCTCAACCTGATATTTCTTTTTTTCTGGCTGCACCACAAGGCTTGTGGAATCTCAGTTCCCTAACCAGGGATTGAACCCGGGCCACGACAGTGAAAGCCTGGAATCCTAACCACTAAGCCATCAGGGAACTGTAATCAACTACTACTGTAATCAACCTTGTGAATACAAATTTAATTGGTTTGAGCATAATTCAAATATAAATTATAATCTAGATTTATGTTTCATGACTCTTCCTGTCTACTATACAACTATTCCCAGATATTGTTCTTAACACATATTTCAGGAAGAGTGAGGCTAAGCTATGCATAACTGGAAAGAGAAGAAATGTTATGATTCCTCCTACAAAAAAACATACAGGGGACAAAAATATTCCACAAAGATCGAAAGACAATACTTACGTTAAACTTAATAGTAGTCCCAGTAGGAGCAGCTGTAAAACTACTTGGCCCAAAGAGGGAGCCAGATGTGCTACCAAAAGGATTAGAGGTGGTATTTGTAGTTCCAAAAAGTCCCCCGCTGCTGGTACTTGTTCCAAAATCTATAAATTAGAAAGAAAAATGGGATGGTAACAGTAAAGAATTTAAGAATCTGTAAGCTATCTTGGAATTGGCCTGTGGCATTAGAGCAGCATTACTTCCAAATCCTCAGGTTTTCTATCTTTCCAATCTCCCTAGCAAGTACCTTCAAACAGATATTTCATACAGACACACACAGTTCTAGGCTTACAACTTTGACGTGAAACAAAATCTGAATCTTTAGTCAGCTAAGTGTCTGTAAAGTCCTTGGGCATACTTAAACAACAAGTTAGAAGAAACAGTATTCTGTTTCATTAAATATTTTATCTTATTTCTCTTGGTAAGACCAGATGCTCAATGAACTTGTCTTTCTGACAATGCCTTACCACAACAGACCTGAACAAGAGTCACAGTATATTTTATTTACATATATTATTACAAACACCCACATATAACCAAAAAGTTTAAAACAAACAAATGGTCCCATTAGGGTAACCACACATAGGTTAATATAAAATTTCACCCAGAAAAATAATTTAGAAAAATTAGTAGGCATGTTGGTCATTTATAGAAATAAATCTACTTTCCCAAATAGCTGAGTTTAAAAAAAATTACATAACAGAGAATTTAACTGTTATCTAAGGAATGTATTCTTCAAAATATAAGATATTACTTCTAAAGAAATTACACATATGGTACCAGAAATAGCAGTAAGCAACACAAAGTTATTTGCCAATATTTAATATTAAGTGACATCCTAATACCAAGTTAAGAGGAATGTGATTTCTCACTGGCAGTCAAACTATTTCTTTTCTAAAAACATGTCCTAAAATATAAAGTAAATAGGCATATCTCTTTTGAATTAGTATTTTAGATTGCATTTTATATTGTCATGGTTAAATATTTCAACATCCCCTCAAACAACTTTCCCTTTGTAAAATACTGATAGCTGGCTAAATTACTTATTCTACCATACCAGTGCTGGGAATGGCATCAACTCACAGGGCACACCTGTGCAACTAGCAGTGTTTCTGCCTCAAAGAACTGTGTGGTGAAGTATCCCTGGGCCACATTTAGACTTAAAGAGAAAGAAGCCATCAATTAAAAACACCTGCCATGGCTAAGGAATGGAGGAGTAACCAAGTCACATCCAGTACTTACCATTCCTGCTTCAGTCTCTTCAAACCAAAAGCAAAACAAAGGCAGGGAGGTGCCCCTGCAGTATACTCCAGTTAACTACACATATTTCTCCTTGAAATTCTCCCTTCTTGACACCTATGACAGTACTCTGACCTGGCTTTTCATCTTATTCTCTGGTCATTCTATATCAGGTACCTCTTCCTCTGCATATTCCTTAAATAACAGTGCCCCTCAGACTTCCATTCTTGAAGAGATGTACCCCTTCCCTTCCAGCCTATTAAACTTTTCAATACCATTTTGAGTTTTCCTCTCCCCATGTTTTTGCTATGTGGTGAGAAAAGGAGGTCGGTGAACACAGGGAAAAGGAGAAGAGAGAACACATTCAATAAGCAAATCAAATTGTTAGATGCAGAAATCCAATGATTTACTACTTACTCCCAAAGCCTGTTGGTTTATTTTGTGCAAAGGCATTGTTTTGGGATGAGAAGAGACTGGTCCCTGTGCTTGCAGTTCCAAACAAGCTGTTTGATGTTCCTGTTGATGTGCCAAACCCAAAGCCACTGCTTGTGGAGGTAGCTGGCTGGCTAAATGAATTGGTACCAAATAAGCCTCCTGAAGAGATAGAGAGGGGAAAAAAAGGGTTAAACAGACTGGAGTCACTAAGTGAAGCCCTATACCAGCTATGAATAAACCAACTGTATTCCAAATAAAGCCCCTACCTGGTTTGGTCTGTGAATTTCCAAACAGGCCTCCGGTATTGTTGCTAGAACCAAATGCAGATGTTCCAAATGCCCCTCCACTAGTAGTGCCAAAACCAGTATCTGATAAAGCAAAATCCAGGGTCAGAATAAAATCTAAACCAGGTGGCCCAATGAAAGAGGATTTTAATATTTCTTAACATTCTGCATTTGAACAGGACCACTGGTCTAATCCAAAAACTATTTTTTCAAAATTCCATCAGACTACTTATAACAGAGCTGATATTAAGCCACACTTTATTCATTGTCCTGGGTAAAGTAAGGAAACAAAGTTAAAAAGCTTATAACTTTTCAATAAGTTAAAGATGTTGATAGGTTTAAAAAAAAAGTGCCAAGCTACTATGAACTACAGACAAAAATAATCAAAATTTGGGTTTCCTGGTGGCACAGTGGTTAAGAATCTGCCTGCCAATGCAGGGGACACGGGTTTGAGCCCAGTCCAGGAAGATCCCACATGCCGCCGAGCAACTAAACCCATGCGCCACAACTACTGAGCCTGCACTCTAGGGCCCGCGAGTCACAACTACAGAAGCCCATGTGCCTACAGCCCGTGATCTGCAACAAGAGAAGCCACCACAATGAGAAGCCTGCGCACCGCAACAAAGAGTAGCCCCTGCTCACCGCAACTAGAGAAAGTCCACGCACAGCAACGAAGACCCAACGCAGCCAAAAAACAAAACAAAAAAAACCCAAAAGAAACAAAAAACTGTTAAAAATTTTCTCCAGACACCATACACTCTACAGTCTCTGGGATGAATGGTCCTTAATTAGAGGAGCACAACAGAATGACCTGGGAAGTTTTCAAAATACACATGTTCAACTTCCAATCCCAGAGGTTCTAATTCCATAGTTCTATGATGGGATATATGTATTTCGGGAACAAACCTCCAAGAGTGACTCCGAGATAACAACAAGGTCGTACTGTATAGCACAGGGAAATATTAATGTAGTCAATATCTTATAAAATAAACTATAAGGGAAAAGAATCTGAAAAAATGTGTGTATAACTGAATCATGCTGCTATACACCAGAAACTAACACAACATTGTAAATCAAGTATATTTCAATTAAAAAAAAAATGTTTTTTTTAAGTGACTCGGGGGGGCTTCCCTGGTGGCGCAATGGTTGAGAATCCACCTGCCATTTCAGTAGACACGGGTTCGATCCCCGGTCTGGGAAGATCCCACATGTTGCAGAGCAACTAAGCCCGTGCGCCACAACTACGGAGGCTGTGCTCTAGAGCCCATGAGCCACAACTACTGAGCCTGTGTGCCGCAACTACTGAAGCCCACGCGCCTAGAGCCCGTGCTCCGCAACAAGAGAAGCCACTGCACTGAGAAGCCCATACACAGCAACAAAGAGTAGCCCCTGCTCACCGCTACTAGAGAAAGCCCACACGCAGCTACAAAGACCCAACTCAGCCAAAAATAAATCAATTAATTAAAAAAAAAAAAAAAAGTGACTCTGGACTTCCCTGGTGGTCCAGTGGTTAAGAATCCACCTGGTGGGCACTCTTGGTTAAAAATCAAGGATCTAGATATATAAAATAGTTTAAGAAAAGGTCAGGGGACACTTGTAAAAATTTTCTCTAATATTTTTGTTAGGAATGATTGAGGTTTGGTAGTTATGCTTTTTAAAAATCTTCATGAATTAAAGTTCTTGGGATTTCCATTAAAAAACTGTTCAGATGCTCCACTTAAAAAGAGAGGGATACAGCTTCCTTGGTGGCGCAGTGGTTGAGACTCTGCCTGCCGATGTAGGGGACACGGGTTTGTGCCCCAGTCCGGGAAGATCCCACATGCCGCAGAGCGGCTAGGCCTGTGAGCTATGGCCGCTGAGCCTGCACGTCCGGAGCCTGTGCTCCGCAACGGGAGAGGCCACAACAGTGAGAGGCCCGCGTACCGTTAAAAAAAAAAAAAGAGAGGGATAAAAACAAGATCGGGAAAATGCTGATAGCTGAAACTGGGAAATAAGTACATGAGAGTTCGTTATACCATTCCTTCTGTTTTTGTGTTTAAGTATAAATTTTTAACAAAAAGTTTAAAAGTGAGTAAGGGTTGCTATAGGCAACTAGTGCCATGTGGAATGGAAGGGGAAATGGATCTCAAGAGGGCTGGTGGGAATTAGGGACTCTTACATTTTAACCGTTGTTTCTTATTCACAGAGCAAATGTCAGAGCTGTTATTCAGTAACTGCATTTTATTTTATTTTATTTTTTTGGCCACGCAGCATGAGGGATCTTAGTTCCCCGACCAGGGATCCAACCCAGGCCCCTTGCAGTGGAAGCAGGGCATCTTAACCACTGGACTGCCAGGATGTCCCTCAATAATTGCCATTTCATTGTTTTAAAGATTTATTTATTTATTTTTGGCTGTGTTGGGTCTTAGTTGCGGCACATGGGATCATTGCTGCAGCTCGTGGGCTCTTCATTGCAGCAAATGGGCTTCTCTCTAGTTGTGGCGTGCAGGTTCCAGAGCATGTGGGCTTTGCAGCTTGTGGCACACAGCCTCACTAGTTGAGGCGTGCAAGCTCTGGCACGCAGGCTTAGCTGCCCCGCAGCATGTGGATCTTTGTTCCCTGACCAGGGATCGAACCCGCGTCCCCTGCATTGTAAGGCGGATTCTTTACCACTGGGCCACCAGGGAAGTCCCAATAATTGCATTTTAGACTTCAATATTTAAAAAAGGATTTCCTGGTCTGAAAATTAGTAACAAATTATAAATTTCTGCCAAAAGAGCCAATTAATAACAATACTTTAAATACCTTCTACTGATGATCAGAAAACCATGAAAACTCAGAACTTATTTCTCTTTATTTTAGAAAATTTTAACAAGATCATATCTTGGTCATTTTTTCAAAGTTAATATAAAGACCAAAGCATAAATTAATTCCTATCTAAAACTACTGGAGTGGATTTATTCTTAATAATAGCTTAAGATTTTTCTCCCTCATTTGTTATTTTTTAAAACTTACTCTGCCCAAATGTTGAAGCTGTGCCAAAGCCACCGGTGCCACCCCCAAAGGGTGTTCCAAATGACTTATTAAACATCTTCGAAATCTTCAGAAAGCTGGAAAGAAGAAAAAAATTATCACTTTTTAAAGACCACAGAATGCAATGGAATTTTTTTCAGAAAAATGTATCATTCTACAAATTTAGTTAGGCCTATTCAAACTACAGCATAACGTTCACTCTCATTCAATATCCTAAAACTCTATATGATAAAACAGACTTTGTAAAGTTGAGCTGAAATGAATTAGTACCATAATGTGAAGTTAAACTTCATATCCCACCAACAACCATCCCTTTAAAACAATGTTTTTCGACCTTTTTGAAAAACCTAAGCCCCCCTTTAATAAAGATTTCAGGTCTACTATACCAGATTTTGGTATGTCCCACGTAGTAAGTTATGCAGAATACCCATTAAAAATTACAAGGATATTCTCTTATCCCAACCACCTGAGAGGCTAAAATTTTTGTCAGGCTTTAGTTTCAACAGTTTGCATTGTAAAGTTTCCCCCCCATTTGCTTGTATATAAAATGATGTAATATTGTTCTTCAAACTATACACACCTCCTCCTCCCATCTCTAAATCCCAGAGATTCTGGTGCCCTGACATTCTTTTTGAGATTACTTCTTAACACTACTCTCTATGGTCCCCTGCTTATCTATCTTCTACTTCTTCTGGGAATATTACAGAAAACCTTTGGTCAAAACCCCCACTGCATATGAATGAGTCCCCTCCAGTATCCAAACTATACACCCAGGCACACTTAATGAATTGGACCAAAGTTCCAACAAGTACAAAAATGAAGTTTGATTTCCCCCACCTAGATCTGAATGAAAACAAGGTAAAGGTATAGTTTACTAAAGAAGTAAACACTTTCCCCCTCTATAAATTTTCCTTAAACTTAGGACATCTGCTACCACTTAACAGCCAGCAGACAAGAAAATAACGAGTAAACTACTTTAAATATGAAAACTCAGAAAATAGTCAATCATGTTTGTTTGGATTTTATTAACAGGCATGGTGGCTTTTTTATTATTTACACATAATGAAGTGGTTTTTTTCTTCTAGTAAAATCATATGCCTCATTCATATAATAGAATTAAACGTATCAATAACATGTTGAGGTGTGCCCCACCCACAATATTCCAGTGTCCCATTAGCACTTTGGTATTCTAACATCCAAAACGTTTTGTGCAACACTGGGGAAAAGGTGAAATAAGAAATGCTTTTTATAGAAAGCAATATTCTGCCCCCTGTGTTCCCCTAGAAAAAAAATTCCAGCACTTAGCTCTTTATCCTAACATCCAGGAATTTAATAACTCCTTCAATTAAACAAAGCTCACTGAAACCAGTGGTTCAAGAAGGCCACATCAGAATTAGATGGCAAGCTTTTCAAAGTACAAGCCTCTAGGCCCCATTCCAGAAGTCAGAAACCAAAATGTCCAGGATTGGGATGTAGACATTTGCATTTTGAAAGGCTCCTCAAGTGACTCTAATGCATTCCCTTGGAACTGGAGGCTATATTTCAGGTAATCATCATTTCTCTTTCAGTAATGAGATCTGCTTGAAGTTTCCTGCCTTCCCAATTTATCAGGTGTCACAAAGTGACAGACTGGACCTTTACCATATTAACTGGTGACTCTCCCTTCCAGGGGAAATATTCTTGGAAGTACTATTGTTTTGCTTTTCAAACAGTTCATTCAGAATTGACAGTTATGCTAGGGGTCAGATGTCTGGACCAACTCATTTTGATTGTACTCTCTCTCACACTGCAGTCTTGGGTCACAGCCCCAACTAAATCCACTTTATCTGCTGACTAAATTTTTTGACCTGTCACCAGTAAGGTAAAAACTGAGTTGTAATATTGTTATCATGCTAAATCTGCCATTTGTTTTCTTATTTGACCCCACAAATAGCAATCTATTCGTGTAAATCTGACATCTTCCATACAGCTGACATGTCAGGATGCAAAAGCCTAGTTAATAGTTTTTCTCTATGAAATCTGTCCTCATATAGAAGATTTTAGTGTTAATTAGGGTTTCAGTGGCACTAGGTTCTACAGACCAAATCCACAACTTCTAGCAATCAAAATTTGATTTAAAACAGTCTTATCCTAACATAAAAACCTAGTATCACACATATATTCCACAAAGGATTTTAAGTAGTAATAAAATATCCTGAGAAACACCTCACAGTTTACAAGCCCTTATATATTATCTCAACAACCCTAAAAGGATCGTATGGAAACAGGATCAGGTGTTCAGCAAGTTTCCCCAAGGTCAAAGAAGTGATAAGTGGTAGATCCCCAGTTTAACCTCTGACTTGCCATGGACACCTTCAATCCTAGGATGGAAGATACTAAGAAACAAGCAAGAACATGTGCCGTATATTAAGGAAATTCATCTGTTCCAGACCCAAGAACAAGGACAATACAGGGACCAAATCCAATTTAAACTCCTGGAAAAAAAGCTTCTCACTCAAGCTCAGCCTATATTTTTGGTTCTGGCAAGGATGAGCCTGGTTTAGCCTCAAGCCTGATCACACTGGGATTCTAAGTGTTTTTTAAAAAACTATCACTGTGGAAGCCAACCAAGATTTTGGAAACAGCCTCATTATTTTTATCATGATCGTTAGAAATTAAAGAATGGCTAATACATTAAACCCTTTGCTCTTCAAACAAATCAATTTCCTGAATATGCTATGAAATGTCAGTGACTCATGAGAAATGCCCCCCCCCCACCGCCCCTACCAAACAACGTACTAATTCATTCTTCAAAACCTAGTTCAAATGACATCTCTTCTATAAGCCTTCTCAAACTCCCTTTAGCAATTAGTCATTCCTTTGGGCTTCCATGGCACATTATGATTTGTTTACACATATCTATCTTGACTCTATAGTGGACCCGTGATAACACCAACTACACAGATCTCCCTTTGGGACTCAAGGATTAGTTGTCCCAGCTGCTGAGAAGTACTACCGAAAGATTGCCCTCAGCTGTCGGCCCTCTTCAGAACAGCTGAGAGCTGCCTCACCCAAGGTCAGATCATCTCCGGAGGATAGACCATATCCAAAAGCCAGGCACCTTTGCTCCACCTTAGGGTAACTCTGAAGGGTGATCCTAGCTTCATACTCTCCATGGATTGGCTGAGGCCTTCATTAAGATCACAATTCAATTTCTTCCTCAGCTCATTTCTGCTTCCTTCTCTCCCACAGGTGGTGATCCCAAGCTCACTCTCTAATAAAACTCATGCAGGATTATCTCCAAGTCAGTGGCTGCTTCCCAAGGAAGTCAACCTCTCAACCTCCCCCAACGATCCCCTCAATACGTAATCAACTCCTCTAAGGTAGGAATAGTACCATTTGTATCTACTATCCCAAAACGTAACAATGGGTCTGAAACATAGATGTACTCATTTTCTAAATTAATGATAATCATCACGAATGTGCCTTTAAAACACAGTCTAAATGATCAAGTTACTTTATTTTTTTTTTAATTTATTTATTTGGCTGCACCGGGTCTTAGTTGCAGCATGCGGGATCTAGTTCTTTGACCAGGGATCAAACCGGGGGCCCCCTGCACTGGGAGTATGGAGTCTTAACTGCTGGACCACCATGGAAGTCCCATGATCAAGTTACTTTAGAAGTACCTTCTAACTTAAAATTATGTTAGATTAATTCTCACAACAAAAGGAAGCCATGAAAGGAAAGATTCTTGGTAGAATTTATCATTTAATTCAGAGGTTGCTAAAGGGAAGAGATCACACAATGGCTGGATACAACCACCAGACACTTCTTTGGCCTGTTATATATACATACACACACACACACACACACACACACACACACACACACACACACACACACACGGTATATTATACACATACATATGTATGCATTTTGAAATGTTTATGTATATATATATATTGTCAATCTAGCTGATAACATTTAAAATAGGGATATGTCAGAAAAATGATTAAGCAGACTAAGACTATAATCACTTCATGGCAGTAAGAGTCTGGAGCTTAGTAGGAACTGTCTCTTTTGGTCATAGCCATACTCTCTAATGTGCCACAATACCCACCCAGTATCATTCATCTCCATCAGCTGCCTGGCCCCAACAGGTTTTGAGTTTGTAACTTCTGATATAATCAGAGAAAGAACCCACACATTAAGAACTCAAAGAGCATGTAATTGCCAAGAAGTAAGAAGTCAAAATTAGGTAGGAAAATGGGCGAGAACTGTGAGGAAAAATTCCTGATGATTTAGAATGTGAACTAGGTCTTAAGGGATTAGAAAGAGAAGAGAGGGAAAGCATAAGAAAGGTACACAGGTAAGAATGGGTTATTTGTGTACCTCTCCTATCTGGCCTTGTATCTCAACACCAAGCCCAGTTTCCCTCATATGATAAACATATAATAAATGTACTTAACAGTTTATTATGTAGTGATGTCATTAACATTAAATTACCCAATTAAAGGAGTGAATCAGAGCATTCTGCTAAGTATGTACCCAGAATATGGTGTATCAAGAGTAAGGCACCACCAGAACATTTGAACAAAGTTACCCTATGAGAATTATTCCAAGTAAAAGATGTTAAATGAAAAAAAGGAAGTTGAAAAAGATACATTTGGCAGATTCTTTCTGTAAAATAGACAAGGTAATACACTGTTATTTATGGATACATATATACATAGTAAAAGTAAAAGAGGGCGACTAGTTACTAAAATAGACGAAGGTGGTTGCCTCTGGGGAGAGGAAGGGAAATGAGGCATGGGGCAGAGATTCAGAGGACCCAAACTTTTCTGTAATGTTTACTTCCTCTATTAACAATAACAAAAGATCTAGAGGATGCAGATATTTGCACTAACTCTCTATTTCCATTAAAAAATCTATTCAAAAAAGAAGTAATCCTAGAGACTGAAATGTGTGGAACTTCTAAATTCATTCAAGTTTAAAGGAATAGCACATATTCAAGTCTTTATCCTTTCAAATACATTAACCTGGCCCAAACTAAAACCCTCCTAGAGTAAATAATACTAGCTAATCCTTAAGTTCCTACTGTGTCCCAAGGGCTGTTTTAAGTGCTTTTTTAAAAAAATTCTATTCACTTATTTATGGCTGTGTTGGGTCTTCGTTGCTGCGCGCGGGCTTTCTTTAGTCTTCATTGCGGTGCGCAGGCTTCTCATTGCAGTGGCTTCTCTTGTTGCAGAGCACAGGTTCTAGGCACGCGGACTCAGTACTTGCGTCGCAGGCTCTAGAGTGCAGGCTCAGCAGTTGTGCGCACGGGCTTAGTTGCTCCGAGGCATGTGGGACCTTCCCCGACCAGGGTTGAACCCCTGCCTCCTGCATTGGCAGGCAGATCCTTTTTTTTTCTTTTTTAAATTAACATCTTTATTGGAGTATAACTGCTTTACAATGGTGTGTTAGTTTCTGCTGTATAACAAAGTGAATCAGCTATACATATATCCCCATATTTCCTCCCTCTTGCGTCTCCCTCCCACCCTCCCTATCCCACCCCTCTAGGTGGACACAAAGCACCAAGCTGATCTCCCTGTGCTATGCAGCTGCTTCCCACTAGCTATCTATTTTACATTTGGTAGTGTATATATGTCTTACTTCGTCTCTCACTTCGTCCCAGCTTACCCTTCCCCCTCCCAGTGTCCTCAAGTTCATTCTCTATGTCTGCATTTTTATTCTGGCAGGTGGATTCTTTTTTTTTTTTTTTTTGCGGTACGCGGGCCTCTCACTGTTGTGGCCTCTCCCGTTGCGGAGCACAGGCTCCAGACGCGCAGGCTCAGCGGCCATGGCTCACGGGCCCAGCCGCTCCGCGGCATGTGGGATCCTCCCGGACCGGGGCACGAACCTGTGTCCCCTGCATCGGCAGGCGGACTCCCAACCACTGCGCCACCAGGGAAGCCCTAGCAGGCGGATTCTTAATCACTGCGCCACCAGGGAAGTCCTAAGTGCTTTTTAATGAATTCTCTTATGAACCTCCCAAAAATCCAATAAGGTAGTTATTCTTATCCCTATTTTACAAATGGGGAAATTGAGACAGAAATAACTTGCCGAAGATCACAAAGTTGTTATTTACTCCAGAAGCTATGCTCCTAGAGTCCTCCTTAAGAAAGAACACTGACAACTAAAGGGAAATGACTTTACATTCATTACAAATAGGGAACCTATAAGACCAAAATTTGGCAGTATTGATCCAGCACTATCAGGAGAAAGAGACACTTCTCTGGCAAACATGGGAGTTCTAGTCACCAGAAAGGTAATCTCTCTCATGGACTGACAATTTATAAGGTTATCACCATGGCTTCTATGAACTTTCCTACAAAGATTAACCACTTCCTCTATGGATGGACTGACTTACACTCGTTGCAATTTTTTTTGGTGTAAGACATATTTAGAGGGACGTCCCTGGTGGCGCAGTAGTTAAGAATCCACCTGCCAATGCAGGGGACACGGGTTCGAGCCCTGGTCTGGGAAGATCCCGCATGCCGCGGAGCAACTAAGCCCATGTACCACAACTACTGAGCCTGCACACCACAACTACTGAAGCCCACACGCCTAGAGCCCGTGCTTTGCAACAAGAGAAGCCACCTCAATGAGAAGCCTGTGCACCTTAACAAAGAGTAGCCCCTGCTCGCCGCAACTAGAGAAAGCCCAGGCACAGCAACAAAGACCCAATGCAGCCCAATAAAAGTGTCTTTCAACTATTTCAATTTATTCAATTTCCCCTTAAAATTAAAAAAAGACATATTTAGAAAGAAAAAATAAAAATGAAATAGTGTTATACAGAAAGAGACAATGTCCTTAAATTTACTGTTCTCTATGCTCAATCTTTTAATTAATAATTCAGACTGTCAGATATAAGAAAGAGGTAGCCTTAATGACAGGTTAACAGTAGTCCAGTATTCTCCCACTGTCCCAACTAAAGCTCAATAAACTGATGTCCAATTTTCGTGAGCTTTGTGAACTCTGGGCACAATGACAAAACTGTTTTCTTCCAGAAAAGTGGTGGACAGACCCTGAAACATGGTAACACCCAGTCAACTGCCAACTTTAAGTGCTATCTGAATGACTAAGCAAGCTTGCTGCTCTCTGACAACAGAAAGTCACACAAATGGGAAGTAATTTTTTCTTTCCACTTCACTGAGTTCCTTTGTATCAAACTCAGTAAAGAGCAAAAACACTAAATATCTGTTAGATAAATGGACTAGTATAGTACTTTCCAGCTTACAAAGTACTTTTTCATATAGTCTCTCATCTAATCTTCACAAAAGTACTTAAAAAGACAGGAATTATCGTCACAGATAAACTGAATAGAAAAATACTAATTTTTGCCTTGGATGAGAGAAGAGGGATGGGAGTTGGGGAGAATTCCAGGTAAAAGAGATTGGCCTAATCTTAATCACCTAATAATATAGCCCAGCAAAACTATCTACTTGTTTTACAGTATCCTTCCTATGATTAATCCCCAGATCAAGCCATTCCCCTTGTTAGAACATTCATTCTTCTCTCTAAATACTATGTTCCCTTTTCTTTCTAAAAATTGCTGCTCAAGCCTCACTTGCTTCACATGACTGTCCCAGATTAGACCCTTCAGACTCTTATCAGTATAAAAATACTTCCCCTCCCCCTCCCCCTTTCCAACCCCTATTACATAAACTAATGCCTCCCAGCTGTTTTTAGTTATGCAATATATTTGCTGTTATACCTGCCACTTGAGTATATGAGTTGTTTGCTGCCCTGGTAAAAAGCATCTTGATTTTGCTTCATTTCTCCCATTCGTGTGTAAAATTAACTTGAAATAACCCACAGTGTCTAATACAGCTCCTTCCTCATAGTGCTGAGTAGCATTTTTTCATCCCCTTAACATAACACTCATTTTACAAACTGAAGTAGTGAAGAATACATTAGCTTTAGGACAAATCTGTATTAAAAACTCTCTGCCACTTAGTATGTTTGCAGTTCTCTGTAAATCTAAAATTAATTCAAAATAAAAAGGTAAAAGAGGAATAAAAAACCGCTGCTACTTGCTACTGTGTAATTGTAGTTAAGTCATGATATTCAACCTCAGATCTCAATTTCTGTTGATACATCTGAACAATAGGGATTATACAGCCTACACCAAAGAACTGTTAGGAGGACAAAGTTGTCTCAAACTAGAGTTCCTCAAAAGCAGGTTTGTGTTTAGTTTTACAATATTTTTAATTAGAAAAATGTAATAATTTCCCCCCACTCTAAACCTTGATTGATCAATGCCTAGCTAGGACTCCATACATAATATGACTTATTTCCCAATACTTCAGTGTCATCTACTGACCACTTAACACAACTGTAAAGCACCACTGCAAACAATGAAAACAATTACCTCCCCACACAATATACCGAGTCACTCTGGATCATTCATTCACTTCTGCTCCTTTCACATCTCTAGCCTCATTCCCAACTACTCACCTTTTTAATTTACAAAACCATTTGCCTATTTCTTAAGAAGCTTATTCCAGCAAGAAGGGTTCGGGGGGCAGATACTAGTAATCTTTGTGTAAAAGCAGCACATGGAGGTCTAAACAAAGGCGTGATGATGAGTGACTCCAACACGTATTCAAGGAGGATGAACTGTTCCCTTCCTGAACAGATTAATTCAGGCATTCGATTATTCTTCCCTTGATCAGTGGTTTTCAAATAGTTAGCTATGGAACCCACTCCATAAAACAGACATAAGCACAAAAGCTGCCCTGGCTGAAGTAAAGAGGGGTGGGGGCACAGTAGAACCCCATCAGCTGACCCTTTCAAAGAAGCTTACAGCTGTATGAACCAGTGTGAAAAATTATTGCCCTAGATTAGTGGTTCTCAAACTGTGGTCCAAAGGCTCCTAGAAGTCCCCAAGACCTTGTTCGGGGGCCCAAGAAGTCAAAACCATTTTCATAACAATCCTAAGACATTATTTGCCTTTTTAAAAAAAACTGTGCTGACCTCTACACCTAGAACCTGAGCATGAAACAAGACAATGGCCCCAAACTGTATACTCACTGGAGTCTTCACTGCCACCCACTTATAGCACACACAAAACTCCACTTCTGGGCTTCCCTGGTGGCGCAGTGGTTGAGAGTCCGCCTGCCGATGCAGGGGACACGGGTTCGTGCCCCGGTCCGGGAAGATCCCACATGCCGCGGAGCGGCTAGGCCCATGAGTCATGGCCGCTGAGCCTGCGCATCCGGAGCCTGTGCTCCGCAACGGGGAGGGGCCACAACAGTGAGAGGCCCGCATAAAAAATCCACTTTCACTTAAATGTCCTTGGTGGAGCAGTAAAAATTATGGATTGTATTAACACTTGACATTTCAGTACACATCTTTTCAATACTGTGTGATTATTTGGGGGGACGAAGTGGGAAGTACTCAAAAGCACTTCTACATATTGAAATACAATGGCCGTCCCAAGGAAAAACACTTGGGTGATTACTTTTGAGTAGAAAGCTGAACCAACTTTTTTTTAATGGAACTCCATTTTTATTTCAAAGAATAAATGACAAACTATGGTTACTTAGATTTGAAAAGAAAACTGGAATATTGAAAACTTGTGTACACCACTATGAGCCTGTCAACTTCCCAATTCTTAAAAGATTTATCTGATGAAATGGGTGGAAATATTAGCAACTGTAAATTTGTCAACATTTGGAAGAGCTGCGTAACTCAGTGCACCAATGATTCCTAATATATAATGTCATAAAATCATGCACAGGTAAACACACACCCATTCAAAGTGCAAGACAGACCAATGAATTTTAATATAACATTGTACAAAAGTTCAATGATATGGTTTCAGATTCCATGTTGCAACAAACCTTTAAGAAGGTTTGAGTGTACTGTCAAAGGAGAAATCTACAATTATTTGAAGAGGTCATTAGAACACTCCTTTTTCCAAATACTATATATCTGTATAAGGCTGGATTTCTTCACATACTTCAACTAAAACAACATACCAACCATCTGAATGCAAAAGATCTGCAAATTCAGTGGTCTTCTATTAAGCCAGACATTAAGAAGATTTGCAAAAATGTAAAACAATGCCAATGTTGTCACTAATAAATTTTTTAGTAACTTTTCATAAGAGTATTTTTAAATCAATAAATCTTTTAAAGATTAGTTTCAGTTTCTAGCTGTTCGGAGTCTGCAATAATTCTTAAAAGCATAAAGGAGTCCCAAGACCTCAAACTTTGAGAACTGCTAGACCATTGCTAGAGCCTCCTTCTAATCGTCTGACTCCAGTTTCACACCTTCCAATTTACCCTACTACCTCCCAGCTTAAACTAACTCTTAGTACCAGACTTAGGTAATTAGACCTATACTTTAAGAAATCATTTTTATTTCTCTACTAAAAAATTACAATTGTTTCGCATTACACTGAATTAAGTACAAACTCTTAAAATGTGGCAAATAATTCTCAGTGTTTATTAAATTCTCAGAGTCAGTACAATGGGACAAGACCTCCGATTCATGTGGCAGGTCGTGTATCAGTGAAATGGAAAGATAATGGAATCACAGAGCATCACATTTAATTGTATCAATTCAACTACAAGCTCTTTTTTGCCCTCTTCCACAAAAACAAGTAAATATTGCTCTATTTACCCAACAACCTATCTCCTTTCAAACAGGACTTTGATTTCTCCTATCCCAGAGAAAGGGAGGTTACCACAGAAATGAAAGGAGAAACTGAAGAAAGTGACTCTAGGACTCTTAGCTTTTCAGCTTCCCATACCAGATTCTGACAATTTAAGGGTTTTCGAGAACAGTTTCAACCAGATGCAACTTATTAGCGGACTCCACAAGCATAGACCAGACATGATAAAGGTAAGATTTTTTTTACTGAAATACTGGGAACGTTTTCTCTAGAGCAGTGGTCTCACTCAGGGGCAGTTTTGCCTCCCAGGTAACATGTGACAATGTTTGGAGACATTCTTGGTTGTTACAACTTAGGGAGGGGGTGTTATGAGTACTTTATGGGTAAAATACTACAATACACAAATGCCAAATACTTAGGTTCAATTCCAAACACACAGAACGTACCAAGTTCTTAAGAAACGCTGTTTACATACTTTGTCTCTAATACCTACTGGTAAATCTCTAAATTTCTTAATCTCCTAAACTTTGGACAAATTGCATAATTGCAGATGTGCTCTTTATTTACTGGAAATTAAATATCAGTACTACTACCCCTTTTTTCCTAAGGTTAATTGCTACTATAAAAAATCACAATAAAGAAATATTACTGATTTTTTCCAAGCTATGAACTTGGTTCCCTAAAAGTTGTGCTTGTTCTTAGTTATCCAGGAGCAAGTGGACATGAATAAAGTCAGGTACCAAAGTACCGTGTATCACACGAATGTTATGGGTCCTCTTATCTGGGCCCCGTATTTCAGGAGTACACAAATACCCAGAGCCTCTTTATAGACTATTTTTAGGCTTAACTCCTCCATATCTGTTTATCCATTCAGGCAAGTACACTTACTGCGGGCCTACTCTGTGCCAAGCAAACTGAATACAAAGTCAAAATTTTTTTTACCAGTCTAATAAAAAGACACGGCTAAAATACAAAATGATTTGTGCTATTAATAGAAGTATCAAATAAGTGTCATGGAAGCTTGCAGGGGAAAGAACGCCAGGAAAGGCTTCCCAGAAGAGAACATGTCACAGAAAACATACCCTGTTCACCTCTTAGTATTAAGACTACAGTTCTCTTCTGCTCTTACACACATTTTTCAGTTTTTGCTTCGTCATCTAAACAAGAGGAAAGTGACAATCTGACTTATGTGAACAGACCAAAGTGGCCTTCATCAAATCTCAATGAAGAGTCAAAAAATAACCTTATCAAATTATTTCCCAGTACCTCCTTCCTGTCCAACTTCTGGTTTGTTTTTTAAATATCCTAACTTCTTCGATCAAGTTCCAAACACACCATCTGTCACTCAGTCAACAAGTGTTTCCTTCTGAATTTATAAGACTGTCACAGGGGATGATCACTGCTCTTTCTTTCTTCCAGTTAGCTTCTTCTCCCAAAATAGTTTAATCTTCTAATTTCATTCTACTACAATTTTCGAATTCAGTAACAGAGGCGCTATGAGTTCCGAGGTACAAGAAATACAAAATGACTGCTGTGTACCTTTCTAAATCTTGTCCATATTTCTGGTTTTCTATTGCAATATTGCTGTAGTTCATTAACTGGACTCTTTCTTCTGAGTCCCCAGCAGCTGTCACAAATAAAAATTTCAGACCTGGGACAGGAAACTAGCCAATGACATGTAGTTTTATCGATTCATTTCCAATACATAACTAACATTCTTTAACCAACTTGTGAGTTTAGTTCTCATAGTCTAGGTGAAGTAATGAAGCGTCTGCCTTCCCACGAACAGAGCTGGTAGTAACTAAATTGGAAACGCTATTGAAGACTAGGTCTGCTCCTAACTATCCAATGTCCCTACCTTAACCCCTCCACTCTTCCAAAGGGAATCCTCAGTAATGGGAGGCTGGAACACCCAGGGCGGGCAATGTAGTAGAAAAATTTCTACACTGAGTCAGATGTAGCATTGGCTAATCCTGTTTCTTCTCTGGGCCTCGGTTTCTCCACCTATAAAACTTGCATTTAACGTAGAGTAGGGGGATTGGCTTAATTTCTAAGGTCCTTATGGCGATAGTAATTCAAAAACCTCACCTCGTCTAGCTTTAGGTGGAACACGTGGGAGAACAGAAAATAAGCTTTCACTCCATTAAACCGACCTTAATTCTCAGATACTGTTTTAAAAAGGTAACAAACTCCCGACGCACTCACACTCCCCTGGGGCTGCAAATTTCCCCTTGGAGAAGCCAAGGCACATAAAGCCCATCCCGCACGATGGTCGGAGAAGTGCTGGGAAAACCGTACTCAGGGTCTCAAGGCGCTGCCCCCGCAAAGGGCCGGCTCACCTAACCACCGCCTGGCAAATGAATGAGTACAACCAGCTAGAGGGACACCCCTCAACGTAGGCTGCAACGCAAGACCCCAGGGCCCAGATCCCACCGATAGCGACTCCTTCCCAGAGCCCGAAAAGCTGGGCCTCGGGGCCGCAGGGTCGCGGGCCCCGCCCCCTCCCTCAGGGCAGAAGGTGCGCGCCCCGGCTCGAGACTCGGGCGCGGAGAGGGCCTGGGACTCCCCGCGAACCCGCCCGCCCTGAGAGGAGGTGGAGCCTGCCGGTCCCCGGCCGCCGCCACCCCGGCTCCCGACTTACCACGATGCGGTGGGGGACGAGAAGTGTCAGGAGTGAGGGCCTAGGCCCGTCTGCCACCCGCCGCTCAGAGAGCAGCGCGCGGCCGTCACAAAACCGTCGCCGCCGCCACCACCTCCGCTACCGACCGCCGCTTCGGGCGCAGCGCGCAGAGGGCCCGACTGCGTCACACGCCGCCTGCCGTCAGAGGCTCGCTGCGGCCGCTCCGCCCTCGCTGTCTGCTCATTGGCAGATACCGCCGCCACTCTAGGCCCACCCTGTTATTCATTGGACCTAGAGTCTTTTGAAACCGAACGTGAGGGCTGTCTTTGGGAGACTGGAGAGGGGGAAGAGGAGGGACGGAAGGAATTAGGGGGAGGAAGCGGGAGGGGCAGTGGGAGGGACATGAAGTACGGCCACTCGCCGCCACGGTTGGCTGGGAGGGAGTCGTGACGTCACAAGGGCCCCTAGAGGTAGGCTGGTGAGTGGCTACATCGGGCGGGGGGAGGAGAGAAGAGTGATGACGCTATGCTGAGGCTCCGCCCCCTTCTTTGGAGCGGAGAGACTCGGGTTGCTGATGCTCGGGCCAATCAGAGTGAAGGCTCCAGGATGGCATGGTAACTATTCTACCCTTACTTTTCCCCAGTCCTCGGGCTGTGACGGGAAAGCTCCCCCGTTGTCTTGCCCTTACTTCCTGGCCAGACCACGTGCGGAGCTGGAGGGACCTCCTAGGAGGTCTATCTGCGTAGCTCACCTGCAGCTGCTCCGAGGCCCGCAAACCTGGCCTCCTTGTCTCCTGACCCATGCCAGCCCCAACACAACCTTTCCCTCTCTGAATCCCTAGAATGGACGTTGGGAACATTAGAGGTGCCTTAAGGGAATGGTTCAGCTTAGAGTTTGGTACAAATGACAGTTCTCGGAACTTCTTTCCCACCAGCACTTTAGGAACCCCTACTTATTCTTAAAGTCTAGTTGAAATGTTCCCGCTTCTCTGGGATCTCTCACAGCTAGTTGGAGTAATGCTTGGGCAGGCCTCTGTTACAGCCTTGTTACTTTGTATTCTGTTATTTACTTTCCTATCTTCTGGTGCCGGGCTCTTGAAGTCCAGAGCTTCATTTTCAAGTTGGTGTTCCTTTCCCTCAAGACCTAGCCCAGAGCAGAAGCCTGATATCTCAAGGGGGTGGGTTGAGCATGTTCTAGAAACTAGATCTATTGACTGTGGGTCCCACACAAAATAGCAGAGACTGTGTTCAGAAAGCAAAACCTATTAGGATTACCGCTCCACCACCCCCTCCTCCTGGGACATATCTACAAAATTGAAATGGGCCCTGCCCAAAACATGGATAAACTTAAATCACCCTGGGTTTTCAGTGGTGGCAAGGGATTAGAGTTACTTAGTCAAAAAGTGAACACACCATTGTAAAGCAGTTATACTCCAATAAAGATGTTAAAAAAAAAAAAAGTGGAGTGATCTGGTAGTAAAGGTAAAATAAGATAATGGATGGAAGAAACCTAGTGCATTGTAGATGTTCAGTAGGTGCTTGAAGGAAGAAAAAAATAAATATGTGGATGGTCAAATAGGAAAGCTAAACATCTGACTCCAGACACCTTTCCCCAACTACTCCATCCAAACGTCACTCCTTTCCCTCCACCCTCCCTTGCCTATATTCAGCATTAGAAAGTCATTAGGTCTCCCTGGAGAGTTACAGTAGCTTCCTCACTGCCCTCCTGAACCTTTGGTTTCTCACCTTCCAATCCTCAAACCCAGCTCTGTTTAAGGCTCTCCTCTGCTTACTTATTCTGATGTCCCTAAGGCCAGCCACACAGCATAGGTGTACATTAAATGTTTGATGCATGAATGAGAGAATTATTTTCTTAAATAGAAAAGAAGTATGGGACTTTTGAGTCAGAGAACCCTGGGTTTAAATCTGAGCCCAACCATGTATTAACTGTATGAACTTTGGGCAAATTTCTTAACCCCTCTGAACCTCAGTTTCCTTGTCTAAAATGGGGGTAATAATTGTACTTGCCTCACAGATTTGTGAGAATTAAATGAGCTGAGGCATATGGTAACTGGTACACAGGTACCCTCAATAAATGATAGATATTATTTGTATTCTTTAAAAATGTTAAGGAATTCCCATTCTAAATATTCTAAGACATGGATTCTGACACAGAAAAGGAGCTCAGAAATATGTCTTGTGTGAGTGAGTGTATTTAGTCCAGAGTACTAGCAGGTGTGCAGGAGCTGGGTCCCTTAAGTAGTGTATACTTATTGGAAGACTGGAGGGAGAGACACTGGACAAGGAGTGCTCCAGGGAGGAATTTCCTGTGATCATGGTGATTTCTAAGTAGAAGGACCTCTTGTTAGGTACTCTGGTAGGCATGTGGCCTACAAGCTCATCATTCCCAGGGACTTCTGCCCCAGGAAGGACTTCTTTGTGGACCAGGGCTTCCTAGGCCCACATAGTCTTACTCTGCCTAATTCTCATAACACCCCTTTTGATTGTCGTCATCTGCCTTCTTCTCCTCTAAAGCCAAGGAATTTGGTGCATGTTCTCAAAAGCTTGCTGAGCCAAGCTCTGTCCTGGGCATTAGGAGCCCAGAGATGTCCACCGCTCAACACTCTGCCGTGGCCAAGAGAGACAGAGCTAAGTAAAGTCCATTTCTGTCCTGGAAGCTTCCAGTCTCTCTCACACATGCCCTGAGAACTCACTCTATGCAGCTCTGAAGGATTGATGCCCAGGGAGGATAGAGACCTGTAAGGACTGCAGAATTATAAAAGAACACGAGACTTCCTTCCAGAGAGATGATTCTAAATTTCTTATATGGTACATTGGAAAGAGCAGCAGAGTTAGATTCAAACAGATCTAAGTTCAAGTCCTAGATCTGCTACTTTTTAGACCTTGCACAAATTATTTAATTGTTCTGTGCACCAGTTTCATTGTCTATAAAGTGGGCACAATAATTTCTGTTTCATAAGGTGCTTGTGAAGGTCAAATAAGATCATGGAATTTGCAAAGGACTGGGCCCCTGTTTGGTACATGGTAAGCATGCGGTAAATGTTGATTTCCTTCTTTTCCTATAACTTGATAAGGAAGGGTGATGTTTATAAATGATATATAATTAGATTTATATAAATCTTGTGTGAATATCTGACTTTTAACTAGAGCATGTAGTCAATTGCATTTAACGAATTTACTGGTATATTTAGGATTTTATCTAACATTTTAGACTTTCTGTTTGCCCCAGATGTTCTGTTTCTGTGCTTTTTAAAAAAAATTTTTTTTTTTTTGGTAAAAATAACTGCCATTTACTGAGGCCAAGCTCTTTGCCAGATTTTTTTTTAAAAAATTGAGATATAATTTGCATAATATAACATTCACCCATTTGAAGTGTACAATTCAGAGGTTTTTAGTATATTCACAAGGTTGTGCAACTACCAGCACTATATAATTCCAGAACATTTTCATAATCCCAGAAGAAACCCCAGGCCCATTAGCAATCATTCCCCATCTCCCCCTTCCCCCCAGCTCCTGGCAATTTACTAGTACACTTTCTGTCTCAATGCATTTGCCTATTCTGGACATTTCATTATAAACGGAATCATAAAATACGTGGCCTTTGTGTCTGACTTCTTTCACTTATCATAATGTTTCAAAGTTTCACCCATGTTTATAGGAGAATAATATTCCATTTTATGAATATACCATATTTTGTTTATACAGTCATGAATTGGATGGCATTTGAGTTGTTTCATCATGAATAATGATTATTCCATTATTCCACTATGAATAGTATGCTATGGACATTCATGTAAAAGTTTTTTGTGGACATGTGTTTTCAATTCTCGTGTTTATACCTAGGAGTGGATTTGCAGGGTCATATAGTAACTCTATATTTAGCTTCTTGAGGAGCTGCCAAACTGTTTTCCAAACTGGCTGTACCATTTTACATTCCTGCCAGCCACATCTTTGCCAACACTTGTTATTTTCTTTTTTCTGTCTTTAAATTATAGCCATGCTAGGTGGTGTGAAGTGGCATCTCACTGTGGTTTTTTTTTATACGTTTCCCTGGTGACTAATGATGTTGACCATCTTTTCGCGTGCTTATTGGCCATTTAAATCTCCTTTCTTGCATTCTTTTGGGTTACTTCATTTTTATTCCTGCATCAGTTTGGAAATTAAATTCTTTTTCTATTATTTTAGTGATAGCCCTAGAAATTACTGCATGCATGCCTAACTCACTAAAGTGTCATGCTAATCTATACCTTTATAGGAAGGGTAGAGTTTGCTGAGACAAGGAAAAGATGCATTCCATGCCAGATGAACAGGGAGAACAGAGATGTGGGACCAGGAAAGAGCTCAGTGTATCCATGGGTGCAAACTGGGACTTCATCCTAGAAGTGATAGGGGAGGGGCTTTACTGGTGGCGCAGTAGTTAAGAATCCACCTGCCAATGCAGGGGGGTTCGAGCCCTGGTCCGGGAAGATCCCACGTGCCACGGAGCAACTAAGCCCGTGAGCCACAACTACTGAACTGAAGCCCACGCGCTTAGAGCCCGTGCTCCGCAATAAGAAAAACCACTGCAATGTGAAGCCCGCACATCGCAACGCTCGCTGCAACTAGAGAAAGACCGCTCTCAGCAACGAAGACCCAACACGGCCAAAAATAAATAAATAATTTTTTATAAAAAAGAAGTGATAGGGAAGCTAAAGAATGTTCTATAGAACAATGAAGATGTAATTACTATTTGAGGCAGAATGGAGCTAGAGCAAGATGGGTGAGCCTAGGGTAAGTAGTTTAAAGCCATCCAAGAAGGATGTCTCTGCCATGAGAAAGATCTCTGGGAAGAAAAAAAGAACACTCCTCCTCAACCCAGGAAGACTTTCCTAAGGCTGCCCAGGAGGCAGGGCAGCGTTTGGCCTGAAATTGGATGCTTTTAGCACTGTTTCTGTCTCTGTCACTTTACCTACCTCCCACCCCCACCCCGAGCCATGCACCCTCTGCCTCCACCCTCTATTCCCAGCAGTCATTCTTCAAAGGCCTTTCTTGTAGTTCCTAAATCTCTTCTTGACATATCTAAATCCTACCCATCCTTCAAAATCCAGTTCAATTAAATCAATCTAGCAAATATTTTCTGGACTCTTACTGTATGCCCATGCCTGGGGTAAGCTGAGAGATTCAGAAATAAACGGAACAGGTGCAGGTTCTGTCCTTAAATGAGCTCCCAGGAGGGTCAGGGAAACAGGCAACAGATTATTTTGCTTCATTGTGGTTAGAGCCCTCATAAGGGTGTGATGGAAGGCCATCCAAGGCTGCCTGAGGAGTGGGGAGGTGGGCAGATCATGGCGGGTAGGGAGAGATAAGGAGGAAGTTAAACAAAGCTCCATGGAAGAGGTGAGTGTAGTTAGAATGTAAAACAAGTGGTTGCTGGGGTAGAGGATGGCCACGTTATGAAGGATACTGAACATCACACTAAGGAATTTGCCCTTGATGCTAAAAGCCATGAAAATTTACTACTTTGCCACAAGGCACAAGGGCGGGACATGATCAGATCTGTGTCGTAAGAAGAGCCAATGTGGCTAATGGGGAGAATGATGGAGAGATAGGAGGGTAGTGAAGGAGTGAAGGAGATCTCCTACAGGAAGCTTTCCTTGACAACTATATCCCACCTTCACTTCCCCTCTTCTGCCCCCCACCTCTACACCGCCCTATGCTCCTGGGGGCTGGAACATCCCTGAAAACAAATGCTCAGTGAGCTTGGGATATCTGGTATGTGTATGTGGAAAGGGGAGTGGAGCAGTGATCATGGCTAAAGCTTGAAGATAGTGGTGCTGTTTCAGGCACAGGCCTCTCTGGGATATGTCCAGGCACCAGGCAAACCAACCAGGAGGGAGGAGACACTGAAAGGCTTCAACAGCGGCAGCAGCTACTTGGCCAATGGACAAATGCCAGTTCAGCAAACACTGAGAGCGTCCTGAATAAGGTTGAGCCTAGATGCTTAGATGCTTGTTCGATTTTTTAATCTGTAAAATGGCTTTCATCAAACCTACCTCATCAGATTATTAAGAGGCTCAAATAAGAGAATGCATATATAGTCCCTGGCACATAGTAAGAACTCACCTTTTTCTTCCACTTTTCCTCATATAAATCAAGTAGGTGATAGTCTTTCAAACTGACAGTGGAGGAAACAGATTCAGAGAGGGTCAGTGACAGCTGAGGTCAGACAGTTCGGAAAAGGCTCAATCAGGACAAATTCAGACTGTTGCTGACACATCTAGCTGTCATCAACCTGGCACACTGCTCTATTACCTCATCTAATTCTCACAACAACACTATAATGTGGATATTCCTAAAACCATTTTACAGATGAGGAAACAGACTCAGGACTGTATGGTGGGGAAGTGCCCAAATCACCAGAGAATTAAAGGCCAGTTAGAGCACCTCAAGTTTCAGGCACTGGGGGGTAGTCTAGAGGCAGGGAGAAGAGACCCAGCCTCAGGGAATGGTACTTAGAGCCAAAGGAACAGACAAGGGGTTAAGACCGGCAACAGGGGCCAGGAGCAGGCATGTGTGGGTTGGAGCTAGACAAAGAGCATCACGTGAAGCCCCAAGGAAGAAAACCTAAATCCAATTATCAAAACTAAATGGGAGTGGTTCTTTCAGTAACAATTAGTTTTACTAATTGTTCATTTGCCCTGGGACTTTAAAGGCCGGGGTGGGGTGGGGTGGGGTGGCAGAATTCAAGTCAAGAAAACTATTTTTTTTAGAATAAGACACCTTCTCTGTAGACTTAGACCCCCAGGAGTGAGCACGATATCTCTGGGTCCCCCACCATTACCCAACCCAGGGCCTGTCACAGAGGGGGCCTAGGCTGAGTAAATGAACAAGAGTGGATGCATGCAAAAGGGCTCTGGCAAGTTAATCAAATTTGGGCCTTTGTTTCCCCGAATTAACAGTATATAGTGATTAAGGGAATGGCCTCAGGTGCCAGACTCGAATCCTGGTTTCTGACACTAGCTGTGTGAGTAGGTAACTCATCTTCTCTGTTTTCCATTGGTGAAATGGAGATATTAATAGTATCTACCTCATAGGGCTTTTATCAGGATTAAATGGGATAGCATAAAAAAGTAGAAAAGTGCCTGGGACACCGGGGGTGCTCAAAATGTGCTAATTATTACTGTGGGGATTTAAACGGGAAAAATGTGATGGTAACGGTGTCTAGGTCAGATGTCCTCCACCTGCTGCAGATGCTCTGACAATCCCCCATTGTAACTGTAGGAGGGATTACTGGTCCCTTCATTCTTTTTCCCCGTTGAGGTAGGATGGTCTTTACAAAGGTAGCCAAGAGTCCCCCTCAGATTCCTTTAGGGGGTCAGTCAGGGTGGGGAAGGAACCCTGGCTGCGGGCTGGTTTCTGGGGATCAGCCCTCTCATGGTGAAGAGAGACCAGGACTAGGGTGGGGTTGGGGGGCAGGAGATCCGCTCTCTGCATTTCGACAGGCGGGACAGGGCGCCCTCTCCTGATCAAAGGTGGGAATAGCTGTGGCCCAGAGTTTCTCCGGTGGGCCCCATGGGATCTCGTTCTCTGTGAGGCACTCTTCCCTTTGCTGAAATGCCCCGATTGGGCTCTGGGGAGCAAAGTTTGGGGAAGGGGCGCCGAGGCTGGGGCCAAACTGGTTTAAGGTTTAAGAAGTGCGAAACTGGATAATTTCGTCTAGGTTGGGGTGGGAGGTGGGTAGAGACTGGGGTCAGGAAATGAGAGAATTCGAGGTCCTGTTGAATTAATTTTATGTTCTTTCAACAGGTGATGGAACGCAGCCGAGAGGTAAGTGACAAGGTGGCTGATCCAACGTGTCAGACCCAGGTGTCCAGTGCTCTTCCGGCTGCCCCCATGCAGCCGGAATTAGTGGGGCTGACCAGTGCTGGATCGGCATGGCGTGAGGGGACGCCAGATTAAGGGGGACAGCCCGGAGTCCCGGGCCGCAGAAGCGGGGAGGGGCCAGCAGAGGATCTGGGTGCTGTTTCCTTCCCAAGCCCCGCCCCAAAAAAATCCCCCGGGTGCTCCCTGCTCTCGGACTGCGCCGGCGCGGCCTCCTCGCCGCTACGGCCTGGGTGAGTATGGAGATGGGTGTGCTGGACTGCCGGGCAGCCCCACTTGGGGGAGCTCGGCCACTCGGTCTGGCCTCCGCGGGGCCCGGCCCCGGGCTGTGGGGATCCTGGTGTCTGTCCAGGACCTGCTGCTGTGCCCGCTGGGGTAGCTGACCCCTTTCCCCTCTGCTCCCTGACAGGGACCCGATGTTCCAGAGTGAGCTCTCCCTTCTTCACCCCGCCGGCACTCCTGGTCCAGATTCTTCCTTAGGTGCCCCAGGAGAGAGGTGCCGGGGACCTGCAACCCTTTAGATTAGTTTCAAATCCCAACTCTGCCAGCTATTAGCCTGTGACCTTGAGCAAATGTTAACCTCCCTGAGCCTCACTTGCCTCTTCCGTAAAATGGAAATATACAGGCTATAGCTAGCGCCTACCTCATAGAGTGGTAGTGAGGATTAAAAGAAACAATGTATATCTAGTACTAAGCAGGGTGCCTAGTACTCAGAAGGCACCCAGTAAGTGTGGATTTGGATTGGAGGCTGAGAAGATCTTTGAGGATCTTTGGAAATAAGGTAGGGATACTCCTAAGAAAGCAGTTTCCAGTTAAGTGGTAACTGTGTGGAAGTTAGAGTTGACTGGGGCTGGACAGCTGCCCTTCAGATAGTGAGCTCCCTGTCCTGAAGCCTGGGAGAGTAGAATGACCTAGTTGGTATGGCCTTATTAGTCATCCAAACCACAAGATCCCCATGTTGTACAACTGTGAAAACAGGCCCAGAGTGGTTAGGTGACTTGCCCAAGGTCACACAGCTAAAAGAGAGGTTAGGCATACCTCCAACAAGTGGAACAGACTGTTCCTCAAACCTTATCAACCCCTGTCTTGGGCACTGCCTAGTCATTCCCTGAGGATCTGGTCTTTGGTTTGGGGGTCCCAGTGATTCCTGAGGGATCCAGAGCAGCTGGCTTCAGGAAGGGATGTTGGAAGGGGGGACTAGTACCATTGCAACCACAGAATCTGGGTTGGGCTGGGTGGGGAAGGTCTTTGGGGATGATCCAAGGACTGTAGGAATGTGCTTGATTTGGGAGGGCCACCAGAGCCACTTCCACCGCTCCTGGGAAACCCCCGGCCCGCAGAAGGAGGAAGAAGGTTGAGCAGTTGGGGCAGGCTGCCTGATGGAGCCTGGCAGAGAGGTGGGTGGAGGAAGATGGATGAGAGGCATATCCACCTGGCTTGTTCCAGATGCCATGAGGCCAGCCTCCTGGAGGTCAGAGTTCTTCCTGAGGGCGGTACTAGGAGAGAGTCCTGAGGGCGGGGCCAGGAAGAGCTAGGACTTGATCTCCAGGCAAGGTCCTGGAGTCCAGAAGGGCAGGTTCTTTATGTATCCGGAGCCAGCCCTAGTTTGGCAACTAGAAGCCTAAATTCTGAGGATGGCTTTCCCTCAGGTTCAGCATATGGCTTTGAGGAAAGACCTTCCTCTCTCTGTGTCTTGGTTTCTCTGTCTTTAAAATGGGAACAGGGCTGACTGACTCACTTATATAAGATTTGGTTTTTTAGTTTTTTTCCTCCTATGGACAGGTACCCCTTCACTTTTCCCTCCTAACCTGACCTAACCTGACCTCTCTGCCCAGAGCTCTGGCCCAGAGAGCAAAGGGTCAAGGAAGGTGAGAGCTGCAGTTTGTGACACTGTGAGCCCCACATCTGCCCACTGCTGGCTCTTCCTTCTATTTGCTATGTGACCCTGAGCAGGGTCCTGCCCCTCTCTTGGCCTCAACTTCCCCTTCTATACACTGAGGGGGTCCGGGCTAGGATTGCTGGTATATACTTGGCTAGTAGTTAGTGCATGACCTCATATCCTCATCTGAGTGGGGGAGTGCAGTGGGAGGAGCCCAGACCTCAGGAGCCCTTACCTAGTCTCCAGAGGGGAGCGGTCAGGCCCCTGGGCACTGGGAAGCCTCCAGAAGCTGACCAGGCAGCTCTCTCTAGCAAACAGCAAGCCCAGGCTAGCACCAGGCCTGATTCTGCAAAGCCTTTCACCCTCAGAGCACGTGAGGCAGCGGGCGGGGACAGGCAGGGGGTTGAGGTTCTGCTGGCTTCCATGGAGTCCTTGCTGCTGTGGACTGCGGTGCAGGCACACAGAGCACACAGAGCTGGGAAGGGATTGAAGGGGCAGAAGCACCCCGGGCCGGTGGGTGAAGCAGTGAGAGCTGATAGGAGGCCCTGAAACATGGAGGTTCCAAGGCCTGGGGGAGGAGATGGGCCATTCTGTTCACTGGGAGGTTTTAGGATTGGTTCCTGAAACAAGAGAGACTAGTTCAACCGGCTCCTGTAGTACTAGGCCTGTCAAGCCAGGCCTAGGGATGAGAAGTTTTCCCAATCTATTCCGGCTTCATCTTAGCACAGATTTGGTTCATTGTCTTTCCTCTGAAATTGAGGGTGAATGTTCTCATGGGATTCTCAGTCCATCTTCCTCATCCAAGGCAGTAGCTGTCCAAGTTTAGGGGTTAGGTGGCTTCCTTCTCAGACTCTCCACCCCATAGCATAGCTAAGCTGAGGACTGAGCACAAGGGCTAGCTTCACCACTGAGTCCCAACCTCACTACCTTGGGCCCTGACAGCACACCACTCCATCCCCAGGTCTGACAAGATGTACGAGGTCCCACTGCCACTGGATCGGGATGGGACCCTGGTCCGGCTCCGCTTCACCCTGGTGGCCCTGGTCACAGTCTGCTGTCCACTTGTCGCCTTCCTCTTCTGCGTCCTCTGGTCCCTGCTCTTCCACTTCAAGGAGACTACGGCCACACACTGTGGGGTAGGGCTTGTGGAGGGGGGCACTGATACCTCATGTTCAGGCCCAATCAGATCTATTTTGGATCCTGATTCTGTTGTAACAGGATTAGCCATCAAACATACTGGGCTGCTGGGGGGATGCCTGCAAATTGAGGTCCCAAGGAATAGTCTCCCTCCACCTTCAACAGAGGTCATTGGGGGCCAGGGTCCCTGAAGTTGGGCAGCCCCAGAACCCCGAACCCAATCCTTAGTTCATAGAGGGGCAGATTCAGCAGCCCCAGGGTTTTCTGGGGGACAGAGAAAAAAACTGGGCTAGAGGGCATTTGGGGCTTTTTAGTGGGGCACCGTGGGCTGTGCCTGTCCCTACGGGAATGTGATTATGTATATGTGCATGTGTTAACTGTGTGGGACATGACTATAATGGCTTTGAGTGGGCTATGTGTGTGAGAGAGACTATATCTGTGTCTGTCTGGTTGGGGACCTGATTATGTGTGTGTACATGTGTTTTCTGGGGTAGGTCCCATGACCTCTGAGGTTCCATAGGTGGCCATACACCCTCTTGGACAGGGATATAGGGTGCTGGGCCAGGAAGAAAGTTGTGAGAGTTCTTTCTCTGTATGTTATGGGTGTAAATGGGGTGAGACCTGTGTGGACCTTTGTTATCCTGCTAGTTCATCCACTGACTCTGTATATTACCTGAATTTCAGAGGCTGAGCCTCAGTTTCCCCATGTCTATCAGGGTTGCTAATTCCTGTCCTCCTCCTTCTCAGGGTTAGTGTAGCGCTCCAGGTGGAGGAAATAAGAAAGTGGTTTGGGAAATGTGAAAGGGGAGGAGCAGAAGGAGGAAGAGGAAAAGGAGATTGTCAAGTTGGAAGACAGGGCAGGAGAGGAAGTTAGCCAAGGGTCTCTAGGTGGGAAAGAGGCAGAGCCTGGACATGGACCCTTGAACTAGACTCACGGAGAGCTCAGGAGGCCCCCAATCAGCTGAGCTTCCACCTTCCTATAAAGAGCATTTGCTTGAGAAAAAGGGGTACAACCAGGAGTGGGATCTGGCTGGCAAGCATGGGGGCCCACTTCTTTTGTTCATATGACTTCAAGTTTTCCCTCTTCTTGATTTGTCAGTGGGTAGATGTGGACCTTGAGTTGTGGGCAGCCAGCCTGGTGAGACTCAGGGCTGGGAGCTATCAGAAAGAACAGGACTGGAAGAAAAGGGGGTGACCAGGTGATCAGAGGGGGAAGATCAGAAAGGATCCATCCAACAGCCTCTCCTGACCTAGTTCTCACCTTAGATAATGCATCAAATGTTCTATTACCCTGGCCAACTCCTATTCATCCTGCAAAACCCTTCTCATATGTCTCCTCCTCCAAAAAGCTTTCTGCAGCCTCCATGGGGCAAGCTTAATCACTCCCTCCTCTGGGTGCCCATAGTTCCAGGTGTTCTCTCTGATATAGTTCTATCACATTATATTTGTGTCTCTCTTCCCTACTAGGCTGGGAGCTCCTTGAAGATGGGCACTGCATCTGAATCAGAAAGTATTTGTTGAGGGACTTCCCTGGTGGTCCAGTGGTTACGACTTTGTGCTTCCACTGCAGGGGGCACGGGTTTGATCCCTGGTCGGGGAACTAAGGTCCCGCATGCCACACAGCGCGGCCAGGGGAAAAAAAAAGTATTTGTTGAATAAATGGATAGGACTGCACATCTGATGTAGGCCTTCTGTAAACAAGGTCTGTGCCTCATAACAGCTGTGTCCTCTGCAATACCTGGGAAGGGGCCCTGGTCATAGCAGATGTCAACCATGTGATTAATTTAAAACGTTAAATTTAACTCTGTGTATCCAAGAACTCCACCCCCCCACCACACACACACACACACACACACACACACACACACACACACACACACACACACACATCAGCCCTGGGAAAAGGAAGGCAGGATATAATGCAGTCATAGTCCATACAGAGAATTATAATACTTGTATGGCATATGGAGTTAGACGGAGTAGGCTGTTTGCTCTGGTCCTCGTGGCTGGCTCCAAATGATAATGGGATCAGTAACCTCAGCATACTTATAACCCATTCTCAACATACTAGATAGGGAGCTAAGGCATAGGTAGCTGCTGGAAGGGTACCTGGCCTCTCTGGGGCAAGACTAGGCCTAGTGACCCCAGGGGTATTTTGTCCCTACTCCCTGGGACTACTATGATGGATACACCTGGGAATTTTCACATATACTCTGAATTTTTCACCCAGAGAATCCCAGGAATGGCCAACTGAGGAATGAAAGAAGTAGCCTTAGTCTATAATTACCAATAGATGACATTGCCTCTGCTTGCACATCCCCAGTGATGGAGAGCTTCTTTCCTTCTCAGGCAGCTGATTCTGAGGAGACTTAGTAACTAACAATTAGCAAGCTCTTTCTTTTTCTTTTTTTTTTTTTTTTTTGGGGGAACGCTCCATGGCATGGGGGATCTTCCCGGACTGGGGCATGAACCCGTGTCCCCTGCATTGGCAGGCGGACTCTCAACCACTGCGCCACCAGGGAATCCCAGCAAGCTCTTTCTTATAGTGAGCATATACCCTCTTTCTCGTGAATCTCTGTCCTGGCTCTGGCTCTGCTTTGGGACCCTTGGAGCTACTTTTTCTACCTGGCTTCCAGCCAGCCCTGCAGAGATGGGAAGGCAGTAATGGCGGGGGAGGAGGGTCCCCTGAGTTTACTTTTCTCAGGTAGCATAGCTCCAGTTCCTTCAGGCAATCCTTACAAGACATGTGCCCTGGACTTGGCCCAGTTGATCACTGTTCTCTCCTAGGCCCTGATCTGGGCATAGGACTTCATATGGCCTGGGAAGTACAGCCCAAATCAGGACTGTTCTATTCCTATTACTGGCTGTTAGACCTCTGTTAATGCAGCCTGAGCTGCCACTAGTTGTTTCTGCACAGGTACAGGCTGGACACTGATACCTCATATTCAGGCCTGTCTAGATCTCTTTTGGACCGCGAATCTACTGTTTAAGATTAGCTAGCTCTCTGATGGGGCCCAACAAACATATTCAGTCCTGCTCCAACAGAAAGGGGCTAAATCCTATTCTGCTTTCTCCCTTTCCCTTCCCAGAAACCTGCCTACATGCCTGGACCCAACCCTCAGAAAGGTCCCCACCGCCATGTCTGGCAAAGGGATCTGCTGTGGGCCAACCTTGGCCTCTATCATTCTTACCTTTGCAGAGTGTTCTGGGATTTATGACATGGCCTTGTTGGTCGTGGGAATGCTGTGTGCCCGGGGAAGGCGTGGAGATCCGGGCTCTGTGGGCGGGAGGCAGGCCCTTGGGAACTGGGGGTGGGACCCTCCAGTCTTAGAGCAGTCTCAGTCTGGCTAGAGCCCTCAACCCAAGCCCCGGATCCTTCAGCACCCAGTGTGAGTGTTGCATAGTGCGCCTACCCCCACCCTGATTCCCTGATGCTGAGCTGGACTAGTAGACTAGGGTTCCCTTAATGGAGGGAGGTCTGAGTCCCCAGGGGAGATTTGGTCCTAGGCCTTTTAATACAAATCTGCCCTCCAGAAGGAAGCCCAGCGTGAAGGGTCACGGTGGTGGTGGTCGGTGCAGTGGGGGTGGGGGAGGGAGTTCTCTGCCCAGAGGGAGAGGAAGCAGAAGAAGCCCAGCTGCCTCAGTCTGGGTCTGTCCTTCCTGGGTCTGGCCCAGCACAGGAGACTCAACCTGAGTGGAGAAGGTTCCCATGACCCTCAGTTCCCGAAAATCTTGGATGGGGTGACATGGTCTTCTCAGAGAGGAAGGAGATAGAGGTCTGGGCCTCCGGAGGGACTCTGGTATCTTGGGGTCAGGGTACTGCTGGCCTGAGGCTTGGATCATTCTGAGCCTGGGGGTGGGATGGCTGGTAGCCTGTGGTCCCATTGAAATAGGTTATGGGGCCCTCCCACTGTTCCTAGTTGAACTTGGGTGAAGAGCAGGAATGTGGTCAGACAGGGTCAGTGGGAAGGCTTGGGTCAGTCTGAGCCAAGGTCCTTTATCTGGGTTACTTGGCCTGAAGTAAACCTTGACTTGGAGCCTTAAGCTATCAAGTGGCAAGAGGCCTTAGTCCTAATGTTTGATCCTAGCATAGTTCTGGGCCTTGGTCTTCCCTTCTGTGGAATGGGAATAATAACCCTTCCACCTCTGACCCTTCTCCTGAGTGGGTATGAGGGTAATGGGAATGAGGTGGGCTATCAGAGCTCCCATACCCAGGCCACTGGGAGCCTCTGTTCTCCATACTCTTCAAGAGGTGAACCTATAGAACCAGTGTGCCAAAGGGATTCCTATGAGCTGACCCTGTCTCTCTGCTGTTCCTGCCCCATCTCCCTCTGTACCTCCTCTTCTGCACTGCTTTCCTTTTTCCTTTATGCCCTTCCTACTCTTTATACTCTGGCTCTTCCCTATACTCTGAAAAGCCAGCTCTGGAAAAGGCCCTACTTTCCTAGGCCCAGGTAACCCCACCAGGCCCCAAGTTGTGTCCCTTGCCCTGCCTGGGCACCACTCCCTACAGGATGTTCTCTGCGGCCTCCCAGCCCTTGGACCCCGATGGGACCGTGTTCCGGCTCCGCTTCACTGCCATGGTCTGGTGGGTCATCACTTTCCCCGTGTTTGGCTTCTTCTTCTGCATCATCTGGTCCCTGGTGTTCCACTTTGAGTACACAGTGGCCACTGACTGTGGGGTGAGTGCCAGGCTCCCCAGCACCTGGGTCAGGGCCAGGTCAGGAGATGGTGATAAGGGTGGAATCAGACAGTAGGAGAGAAGGTGGAGGGACAGAGAGAGGGGAGAGGGATAAAAGGATGGTGGGGGGAAAGTCAGAGCTGGGGGCAGTTTGGGGAGAGAGACTCAGGGAAAGTAGAGTCACAGTCCTCCAAGAGTAGAAGAGGATTGTAGAGGGTACAAGGGAGCAGAGGGGGCCTGGGGGAAGGGAAGAGAGTGGGAATAAGCAGGAGAGATTGCGAGAGGGAGAAGGGGGCTGAAGAAAGACCAGACTGGAAAGGAAGCCAGGACTGAGGAGGTAAGATGAGGCCAGGAGCCAGGAGAAGTAACAGGTGGCTTTAGCCCAGACTAGGGGCCTGACCTGAGAAGATGCCCAGCCCTGCCCTGGCTTCTTCTATCTTTGTTTCTCCTCTGGCAGTCTCAGGCCCCACAACCTATATCCACTCAGAGCTTTGCCAGCTAGAAACCTAGAAGGAGTTCCTGCCTCCAAGAGCAGTCCATCAAGCCTTTCTTGAGGGCCCAGGGGTGGAGGTTCTGTGTCAGGGGCATGGAATTGAACATGGACTTACCCTTAGCATCTTATTCCTCCGAGAGACAGACCTAGGCACAGACAATCACAACACTGTGAGATGAGATCCCTTCTGTGATAAAAGGGAGCACAGGGATGCGGGGCCCAGGAGAAGCACTTAAACCGGCTTGGATGTTGGAGACCTCCTTCCTGGAGGAGGGAGAATTATTGCTGTGGGGTGAAGAAGGACCTTTGTGAGTGCCAGGCGGACAACTTTTGATTTTATCCAGAGGGCAATGGGGAGCTTTGGAAAGATTTTAAGCAGGGAAGGGACACGATCAGATTTGAGCTTTAGGAGACCATTCTGGCTCCTGAGTGGAGAACAGATTCAACGGCAGGGGGCAAGCGTAGGGAGACCAGTGAGGAAGCTAGTGCAATAGCTCATGGTACAGGGGATACCAGGGCTAAGATGGGGGACTATGAGGTTAGAGAAGAGAGGATGGAGTCCAGAGAAGAGTAGCAAGTAGGATTGACAGGAATGGGAGTTTTTGTCCAGTTGGTGGGGAGGGGAAGGGGTGGTAAGGTATAAAGAAAAGTCATCCATAATTTCAGGGGACTTTTATCTGGGGCCAGAGGAATGAACCTCTAATGGTGAAACATGAGGCTCTATAATAAGGAAGTTTTTGGACCCTCTCCCTTTATACCATGTGAATTTCTGATCTACTGCCCTGCCATAGATCCACTGAGCCATGTCTTCCAGGCCAAAGGGTTTCTATTCTTGGGGAAAGAGGTTATGTTCCCATCTCTCAGTACCCTTAGCTCTGGGCTTTTGGGGAGGTTTGTAGTGAGCTGTGTACGTGGGCTCTGATATCTCCTCATGTTGCTTCTTGTTGGCATAGTTGGTGAGTGGGGAACTTGTGTATTCGGAATGGCGGGGGTGTATATGAGTATCTGTACCTGATTAAGCATGTGTGTGCGTGTGTGTGTGTGTGATGAGGGAGGCAACCCCTGCTCTTAGAATCCTGCCCCCACCCTTAATTTGAGAGGAGCTTGTGAGGATGGGACAGGCAGCCACAGGGCCCTAACCCTCATCCTCCTGAGGCATCCCCCTAACTCCGTGCCATCTCTACCCTTTACCTCTTTCCCAGCATCAGTCAGGGCTCTGGGCCCTTGAATACTCTCGGCTCTCCCAGCCAAGCCTTAGATGTTGGTACTGTTCCCCTTAAAGTAGCTGAGATTGGGGCTAGAGTTTTCAAAATGAATATTCTAGAAAGTGGAGGCAACACTCCCACTAATCCTACTCAGGGGACCTACCCAGAGAGGCAGAAAAGTCAAGTAAGGAGGCTTGGAGGTCTCAGAAGTGTCCAGTCAAGATATGATTCCCACCTTTCACTCATAAGTCGGCCTTGCCACGTTCAGTAGCCACATAGATCACCGCCAATTTGCAGGCTTTTCAGGAAAGTTTGTCTTCTGAAAGCCGTCGCTTGTACTCACTGCGTGCTAGACGCTGCAGATGCCTTGCGCACATTATATTTAGTATTCACCGTCCCCTGCAAGGTAGGTGACGTCATCCCTATTTTGCCAATGAGGAAATCAAAGCTCAGAGAGAAGAAGTGACTTGCTCAAGGTCAGCCAGCTAATAAAGGCAGAGCTGGAAGGTAGACCCAGGTTTGTGTGGCTCCAAAGCCTCCATGTTGCCCTTCACTGATTACTCAGAGTGAATATCTGAGCCTGGTCTCAAGCTATGGTATCTCAAGCCATGGCCTCGATAGCATCACCCTCTCTCTGAGAGCTCTGCACTTAGCTTCCTCTGACAGTGCTGAGGGGAATCCATCTCCGTTTCTGTGAAGGCTTGTGAGGGCCCTGGCTGGTCCTGTCCCAGGCCCACCCCTGCCCGGTGAGCTTCCTCCATCATTGCCTGCCTTCCCAGCCACTCTGGAGACCCATTCAGCATCCCCACTGGGAGAAAGGAAGGGGTCTTCCAGAACTCCATCTCTGAAGACTTGTCCTGCCATAGTCACAGCAGGGTCATTCCCTCTCTGGGTTTCTGGGCTCTGGCACTGCTCTGGCTCTTGTTGAAGGTCTAAAAAAGTCCACGGAAAGTGTGGGCAACAGACTGGTAGATTCTGCAGTCATGGAATCTTTTAGAAATGCAGATTCTCAGGTTCCAGACCTTCTGCATTCTCACACAATTCCAGGTGACTCGTATGCATATTAAAGTTTGAGACATACTGCTCTAGGCCCCTGAGTCTAAGAGATCCTCTTCCTATTCCTGACCTTCCTGTTCCCATCGAAACTACTGTTCATCCATCCCCCATTCTCTCACCCTCCAAAATAAGCAACATCAGTCCTTGCAGCTGTGTGATATTATCTCCTTCCTCAGCTTTAAAGAATGACACTCCAGTTCCTTAAGGAATGAGGGAATTCCAGCCTTTGAGAAAGATGGATGAGAGAGACGCATAAGAACAGGGTCATTTTCTTAGACTACCCCAGGTTAGGAGCACCCATTTTCCTAAACATGACCAGAGTGAATGTATCTTCTGGCCCAGCTTCCCTAGGATCTCACAGCACCCTCTACTACCTTGGTACCCCAGACCAGAAGAACAAGTGAAGCTGGGAGCAGTCAGGAACAGCTTAGCTGGGCAGTGAATCCAGCGCTGTGCCAAGGAAGCTCAGATGCTCTGTGACTCGTTTCAGTCCTTGGGACTGAATCTGGGTTGCTGGGCTCATGGACCCTCCCACAGGACCTTATCCAGGTCACAGCCCTGTGCTGTGGGCTCAGAGAGCATCTGAACCTGCCTGTAGCTTTCCCAGCCACCTGTAGGGAGATGGAGGCGGTCCCACTATGCCCCAGCACAAACCCCAGGCTGGCTAGGGAATGAGAACCAGGCACACTGGGGACCTGGAAGGGGACCTGGAAGGACCTGGAAGGGGAGGTCTCCCTGGAGAGCTCTGGGGCTCTGAAGAAGGACATCCTGGAGGCAGGGGACTGGACCAGAGCCTTCTGAGTGTCAAGGTGATTCCACAGAGAGGAAGATCTCAAGGTGGGTGGGGCCGGCAGGGGGCTGGTGCCCAGATGGTTCACAACTCTCTAGGTGCCCAATTACCTGCCGTCGGTGAGCTCGGCCATCGGCGGAGAGGTGCCCCAGCGCTACGTATGGCGCTTCTGCATTGGCCTGCACTCAGCACCCCGCTTCTTGGTGGCCTTCGCCTACTGGAACCACTACCTCAGCTGCGCCTCCCCGTGTCCCAGCTACCGCCAGCTTTGCCGCCTCAATTTCGGCCTCAACGTCGTGGAGAACCTTGCGCTGCTAGTGCTCACCTATGTCTCCTCTTCCGAGGACTTCAGTGGGTGCCCAGACAAGGGAAGGAGGAGCAGGGAGGGGTTCCGGGAGGGGCTGTCCCTGCCCCCCACCCCCACCCCCCG